>NC_037689.1:152574718-152637178 GCF_003255815.1 Theropithecus gelada | reverse complement strand
TTTACAGATAAGCAAATGCTTAGAGATTTTGTCACCACTAGGCCTGCAAAAGAAACTACCATCAGAGTGAACAGGCAACCTACAGAATGGGAGAAAATTTTTGCAATCTACTCATATGACAAAGGGCTAATATCCAGAACCTACAAAGAACTCAAACAAATTTACAAGAAAAAAACAAACAACCCCATCAAAAAGTGGGCAAAGGATATGAACAGACATTTCTCAAAAGAAGACATTCATACAGCCAACAGACACATGAAAAAATGCTCATCATCACTGGCCATCAGAGAAATGCAAATCAAAACCACAATGAGATCCCATCTCACACCAGTTAGAATGGCAATCATTAAAAAGTCAGGAAACAACAGGTGCTGGAGAGGATGTGGAGAAATAGGAACACTTTTACACTGTTGGTGGGATTGTAAACTAGTTCAACCATTATGGAAAACAGTATGGCAATTCCTCAAGGATCTAGATCTAGATGTACCATATGACCCAGCCATCCCATTACTGGGTATATACCCAAAGGATTATAAATTATGCTGCTATAAAGACACATGCACACGTATGTTTATTGCAGCACTATTCACAATAGCAAAGACTTGGAATCAACCCAAATGTCCATCAGTGACAGATTGGATTAAGAAAATGTGGCACATATACACCATGGAATACTATGCAGCCATAAAAAAGGATGAGTTTGTGTCCTTTGTAGGGACATGGATGCAGCTGGAAACCATCATTCTCAGCAAACTATCACAAGAACAGAAAACCAAACACCGCATGTTCTCACTCATAGGTGGGAACTGAACAATGAGATCACTTGGACTCGGGGAACATCACACACCGGGGCCTATCATGGGGAGGGGGGAGGGGGGAGGGATTGCATTGGGAGTTATACCTGATGTAAATGATGAGTTGATGGGTGCAGCACACCAACATGGCACAAGTATACATATGTAACAAACCTGCACGTTATGCACATGTACCCTACAACTTAAAGTATAATAATAATAAATAAATTAAAAAAAAATAGGCAGAAGTTACAACAGGGAGACCAGGAATTCATTCAACATGAGGAAACACATTTAATCAATATAACTATTCAACAGCCACATAACAAATACCCTATTATTAAAAGTGTTTAGGAAGATTCTAGATGACTGATTACTGGGAATCTATAAAAGATATTTAGGCACTGTATGGGGATTTAGCAGAGTTGAAATTTGAGGTCCTTTATAAGAACCTAGAAGTACTTTGGGAGTTATACAGTATTTTTCTCCATTATCTACCTCCAACATTCCCCGAGCCTAACTAAAGAAGGTCCTGAAGAAAGATATAGCTCATGCATGCTATGGAGAGCAACTGGGGATCATCTACCCACAAAAGGCATCTATCATTATCCCTTCTGGTTTTTATGGTTGTAAAGTCTCCAAGGAAAACTTTTGCCCAACTCGAATTGGTAGGACCAGTGAAAATGCCAACTGTGTGTCAGTCACAACCAGACAGGTAAGATGCAACTTCTCAGAGAGTAAGAGTCTAGATAACTCCACATTCAAAAGTAAAATACCCTGATTTTATTTGAGAAAGGAACTGATTGGATCTGTAACTACCAGGACAAGGTAAATAAAATAAAAAAGAAAGAAATTAGTCCTAGATGGTTTTCTTACACCATTTGGATTAGAATTTTGATCTTAGTTACATGATCTTAATTTGGCCAATTTCTTTCCTCTCTTATAATAATGGCTGACATTTATTGAATAGCTAATATGTGCCAGGTACGTTGCTTGGCACAGCATAAGCATTCTAGCCATTAATCTACATAATAACTCTATGAAGTAGGTACTATTTTTTAAACCATTTTAAGGATGAGGAAACAGAATCAGGTGGATGAACTGATTCTCCTATAGCTCCACAGCTAGTAAGTGACAGAGGTCATTAGTGACCTAGATGGGAGCTGGACTAAGGGATCTACCAGTTGGAAAGCTTTCTGACTGACCTATTATTTTGTCTTATTCTGTTTAAAAAAACACACTCTCCATCTTTACTTTCTCAATAGAAATTCACTCAGTCTTATTTCTGATACCACCAGCTTCACTGAGGTCATTAATGATCTCCATGTTATTAAATCTGATGGACACTTTGATGTCATTATCTGACCTAACTCCTTAGGTTTATTTGACACAGCCTACCAGTCTACCTTTTTTTAAACACTCAATTCCCTTGGCTTCCATGTTACCATGCTCTCTTGATTTTCTTCTTGCCATTCAGTGTGCCCTCTCCCATTTTAATCAGCCACAAATATTATTGAGCTATGTGGTATTCCTAATCATTTCCAGAGCCAGAGTACTCAGCTTGTCCATATAGAAAAATCTTTAATTTCTGTAGTAATTGGATTTCAACATTGTTTTTTACTTAACTTGTGCTGGGAATTACTATCTCCATGAAATACAAAGAAATAAAATTTTATGGATATAATTTGTTAATAGTCATAGAGCAAGTAAATGACAGAGCTATAATTCACAGTTTTAATTTTCATGTCTGATCTATCTAGCTATCATCTATCTGTCTATATCTTTTCAGTGTTCATTGAATAGAACTTCTAGATGTCAGAGTAAAAAGAAACATTTTATTGAAAAGTAATTGTAAAATTCAATGGTGGAAATGATAACATTATTGTGCACATCACATTTTTATTTCATAATTTCTCTTCTCTTCTCTTTGTAAGAAACTCATGGATGAGTGCCAGGACCAACGCTGGTATCTGATATCTGTGAATAGTTGAGTATGTGGACCAGATCCATGTCCTGAGACATATAAGTAGCTTCTTGTGTCTTATAAGTGTAGACCAGGCAAGTTTCACAGAGGTATTTAAAATTAAGAGGGGATTTATCAAAAAAGACTGTAGTCCTGCATAGTTTGTGGACTCATTTCTAAGTGCTATGTCTGTGTTTTCATGTTTAGTAATTTTTAAATCAATGCATAATACCTTAAGCTGTATAACCCACAGACACAAAATACTTCTTGGTTACAGAGATATTTTATATTTTATAATTAGAGAAAGATCTGAAATCTATCCAAAAGTAACAGCCACTTTCACTGTAATATCTCATTTTGTAATGTTTGGATTGTAATCCTTCTGAAAATTGATTTCTGCAAGTTCAACTGACTCTATATTTATCCTCATTTTAAGGAAATGTAAACTGTCAATGCTTCCAGACAGCTTAAAAATATACATGTTAGAATATAGAGTTGAATTTGAAAGGGAAGCTAAAGTATCAGCCTTGTTTCCTAGAGAACTACCAAATAAAGACAATGTGTGAGAATGGCACGCTGAGGCTTCAGTACAGAAATACATCTGTCCTGGCAATTTTCTCTGCAAGTTATGGCAAATTCTTAGGGGAAAACAAAAATGTGATATAATGAATAAAAATGGACCAGTCACAGGTATGTTGGAAATGGGAGACATGCAAAACCTGCAATAAAGTTTTTCAAATTATTTGTTTAATGTTAGTGGTTTACTGAGCTTTAAATAAGGGACTAATATTGTCCAGATCACCATGATACTCAATATATGGGCAATGTAATGGGACTAGCATTGTTTTGGTGTATAATGATATATACATTCTTAACTAGTTAAAATTATATTCTGAGTAAGAATATAATCTTGATCAGCTAGTTCATGGCCAAATAAATGTTGTTTTTGAAAGCTACACCTGATACGTATTTCTGGGCTGTTTCCCAGGACAGTGTGGGTAGAAAATACTGCTTGGTTCTTAAGCATGCAAACTCAGTAGCTTCTTCCCAGTCCAGCTTATCCTAAAGTGTGTTCCACAGAAAAAAATTAACATTCTTAAGAATTCCATTGGAAAATCCAGTTATATTGACTTATTTTCAATTAATAATGCAACACTATATCACAGCATTATTGCTGTAGTGTGCTTCAGCATTAGCTATCATATACAGGGTCTGTATGGAATTCTCAGTGATGTAATTTCTGTCTGTGGCCTAAATCCTTCTCATTTTTGGCAATGCTGCCCTGTAATTGTTATTGCATTGTATTCGTTCCTGCTTGTGGTATATTCATGATCTGTAGGATACAAATCTCTTGAATGCTTAGGCCACAAAGTTTTGAATAACCCTTATTGATTTGCCTCAACCTCAGTATAAAGAGGAAATCTTCATAAATATTTTTCATAATGCACAGGATTTTGTAGCTTTACCTCTAGTCCAGTAGTTCTCAACCAGCAGTGATTTTATACACCTTCCCCAAGTCGTTGGCTATGTCTGAAGATATATGTGATTGTCACAACTGAGGGGTAGGGAATGCTATAGGCATCTAGTAGGTAGAGTCCAGAAATGACTCTAAACATCCTACAATGCACAGAACAACACCCTGTAACTAAGAGTTATTTGGCCCCAAATGGCCCCTGAGGTTGAGAAATTCTGTCCCAGTGATAAGAGCATAGCAGATACCTCCAATCTAGCTCCTTCACCTACATTTCAATTACTTCTTCCATAACCAACAGAAGGAATTAAGCACTAAAATTCAAAATATTTCTTTTTTATTTTAGTCATCGTATTTTTCAAAGTCGCTTGGTAGCACTAATATCTTTAATTGCTAAATTTGTATGGTTACCGAAAATCTAAAACAACGCATTTTAAACTCTATATTTAGAGCAGTAAAAAACTGAGCTATTGGAACTTGGAGAAAATTGGCAATTTTTAAAACATTCATAAATAAAAATTGTACTGTACTTTTTCAAGTACAAAAAACTGCGAGAACTTGTTTTACTCATTTCAGAAGACAAAAACCCAACACTCATCATTATTTGATATTTGCCAATAACCTTGGAGGTGCTGTGGCATTGCTTTCTAAGGAAGATAAATTATGATGCCAGTCTCTCTGCACCAAAAAACAATTCTGAACCTGGCATAGCACTAAAGCCCGGCAGTATGACATGGTAGAAAAAAACAAGATTACTCTTTCCATTTCACAATCATGTGCATTTGTTGTTGCTGTCAGCATGTATTTTTCTGTCATCCCCACACCCTCAATTTCTTTGTAGAGAATTATCTCCTTTGGATATGGTCTAAAGGAACCAGGCCCTCTCCTAGCCAAAGAGCAGGTGTGCTAGCCAAGTCAGGCCAATCCAGTACATATTTCTTCCATGATATTTGCATCTCAAGCAAAGTGACAAAAATGTTAACAATATCCTGATTCATTTGCTTCAGTGGTGGCAACCTGAATAGACTGTTTTTACTGCAAGATCCTCCTTTTAGTTCTATTTCCTTGAGACCTCAAAGTGTTTTGCATCAGTTTCTTTTTTATGTCTCTCGAGCCTGCATTACAGAAATATCAGTTATCGTTCTGCTATCTATTTTACCTCCCTTTCAAGTTCCCAACCCTCAAATTATTTTTGTTTGTCCAAATCATTACCAACAGAGTGCTTCGTTCCTGGTGCTCTACAAGGACTATTGAGGCCACGTCAAAAGAAATAAAACCCTCCATTGTTTGCAGATACAGCTATTTTGGGGAAACCTTGTTTCCCAGGAGTAAAGAAACAGTTACAAGCCTCCCACACATGTGGTAAGAAAAACAAGGTACCACTACCATTTAACAAATTACTGTAGAATAAACTATAATAGTATAAATTATATTTTACAATACTGTATTGCATTATTCAGTTTACAAGTTTTGACACCTAAGTTTCTCTCTTGACCATTACAATAATCCTGTGAGGTAGGTATTAATATAATTCTCATTTTATACAAGAGCAAAGGTTCAGAAAGAAGTAATCTGCTCAAGGTTACACAGCTAGTAAGTGGTTTGGCTCCATAACTGTGAGATATCAGGTGTAGAGCCAAACCACTGTGAGATATCCTATATGGAACCTGTGAGATATGTGAGATATGATATCTTACTTATATCTCAGAGTGAGGGCAGGGCCAGAGGTAAATATTAGGAGCTGTATCAATTGGGGTTGTTAGGTGCAAGCAGTAGAGGCCAATCCTAGCTGACTGAACAGAAAGGGAGTTTATTAAAAGGACAGTAGAGATCTCATAGAAGTTGTTTAAGGGAATGTAGAACCTGGCTCAGCTATACCTAAGAAAAATGCCTCAAATCACACCTTAGAATTCTCTGATTAGATACAAAAATTAGCTGGGCATGGTGGCGCGTACCTGTACTACCAGCTACTCAGGAGGCTGAGGCAGGAGAATCACTTGAACCAGGTGGAGCTTGCAGTGAGCCGAGATCGTGCCACTGCACTCCAGCCTGGCAACAGAGCGAGACTCTGTCTCAAAAAAAAAAAAAGTCTGATTAGAAAAATGATTACACCACTGCCACCAGAAAGAGAAATCTTCTTATATCTTTAGTTTCCAAGTCAATCTGGCACAGACACATCTGATTGAGGGAGCTTAGGTTATGTGGCCACTGCCTAGCTGTAATGCAGATTAGGCAAGTTAGCATCTAGAATTTTCATCCCTTGTAGTAGGAGGTACATTTTGCTTCCCACCAAAACCCATGAGGTGGGGTAATTTTGCATTCATAGAAAGGGATTAATATTTTGGGCAGCCAAAACAGTTGGCAATATCCAAAATAATCTAAGCTGTGATGTCTCAATTTCAAAATACACCCTTCACTGACTTAAAATGTTAAAGTCCCACCTAACCCAACATAGCTATCCCTTATATTTTTTCCAGCATTATTGAGGTATAATTGACAAATCAAATCATATATATCCAAGGTATACAGATTTGATATATGTATACTTTGTGCAATAATTACCACAATCAAATTTATTAACATATCTGTCATCATCATAGTTACCATGTTGTGTGTGCATGTGCTAAGTGCATTTAAGTGTGTAAGGACACTTATAATCTGTTCTCTTACCAAATTTCAAATATTAACTGCAGCCACCATGCTGTACATTAGATCATCAGAACTTATTCATCCTGTAACTGAAAGAGAAATACCATATGATCTCATGTGTGGCATCTCACCATTTCCCCCACTCTCCAGTCCCTGGCAAACACTATTCTACTCTCTGCTTCTATAAGTTCATCCTTTCTAGATTCCACATGTGAGATCATATGGTATTTCTCTTTCTGTGCCTGAATTACTCATTTAGCCTAGTGCCCTCTAGGTTCATCCATGTTGTCACAAAGAGCCATAAACTTGTGTCAACATTAAGGTGGTTTCCTTATTTTGGCTATTGTGAAAAATGGAGCAAGGAACATGGGAATGTAGATATCTCCTTGAGATTCTGGTTTTATTTTCTTTGGATGTATACCCAGCAGTGGGATTGCTGGATCATATGGTAGTTCTGTTTTTAATATTTTGAGGAAACCCCTTACTGTTTTCCACAGAGACTATATCAATTTATGTTTCTATCATTTGTACAAGGACCCCCTTTTCTCTGCATCCTCACCAACACTTGTCTTTTGATAATAGTCATTGTAATGAGTATGATCTCATTGTGGTTTTAATTTGAGTTTTTCTGATGATTACTGATTTTGTGCATTTTTCATATACCTGTTGGCTATTTTACATCTTATTTGGAAAAATGTCTATGAAGTCTTTTGCCCATTGTTTGATTGGGTTATTAGTTTTTTGTGGGGTTTCTGTTATTGAGTTATGTGAGTACCTTACATATTTTGGATATTAACCCCTTATCAGATACATAGTTCACAAATATTTTCTCCCATTCTGTAGGTTGCCTTTTAATTTTATTGATTTTTTTCCTTTGCTGTGCAGAAGCATTTTAGATAAAGTCTCATTTGTTCATTTTTGCTTTTGTTACCTGTGCTTTTGATGTCAAATCTACCTTTAATATATCTTAAAATATGCTAACATTTGCCCTAAAAAGTAGATTATATGTATCCCACTAATATTCATAGAATAGGGGAAATCCCCAAACAATAGGTTGATATAGGATGGTGATAACTGTTGTGTATAGTTGGAAAAGAAGAGGGAATAGGACAAAATCCTAAGGAATATTATCACTGAAGGGACTTGCAGAGAAAAAGAAACTTTCAAAGGGGACTAAGGAGAGATAAGTGAAGCAGGAAGAAAATGAGAAGAATGTGGTGTGATAGCATAGAGAAAGAAGACAATTACGTATTTAAATTATGGAGTTAATATAATAGCAGAGAGTCTAGGGTAATTCATTTAACCTTCATTAATCTTCTTTACTCATTCTCAAACAGCAAACTTTCTCCAACAATTTTTTATTGTATTTCATTTTTATATATTTTTGGAGATATAATTTTTGTACCCTAAAACATCAATTTTAAAATAAAAATTCCAGGGGGCGGTTCCAAGATGGCCAAATAGGAACAGCTCCAGGCTACAGCTCCCAGCATGAGTGACAGAAGATGAGCAATTTCTGCATTTCCAACTGAGGTACCGGGTTCATCTCACTGGGGCATGTCGGACAGTGGGTGCAGGACAGTGGGGGCAGCCCAGCAAGCCAGAGTTGAAGCAGTGTGAGACATTGCCTCACCCAGGAAGTGCAAGGGGTAAGGGAATTCCCTTTCCTAGCCAAGGGAAACCATGACACACAGCACCTGGAAAATCGGGTCACTCCCATCCTAATACTGCGCTTTTCCAAGGGTCTTAGCAAACGACACACCAGGAGATTATATCCCGCGCCTGGCTCAGAGGGTCCCACGCCCATGGGGCCTCCCTCATTGCTAGCACAGCAGTCTGAGATCTAACTGCAAGGTGGAAGTGAGACTGGGGGAGGGTCGCCCACCATTACTGAGGCTTGAGTAAGTAAACAAAGCGGCAGGGAAGCTCGAACTGGGTGGAGCCCACCACACCTCAAGGAGGCCTGCCTGCCTCTGTAGACTCCACCTCTGGGGACAGGGCATAGCCAAACAAAAGGCAGCAGAAACCTCTGCAGATTTAAATGTCCCTGTCTGACAGCTTTGAAGAGAGTAGTGGTTCTCCGAGCATGGAGTTTGAGATCTGAGAACGGAAAGACTGCCTCCTCAAGTGGGTCCCTGACCCCCGAGTAGCCTAACTGGGAGGCACCCCCCAGTAGGGGCAGACTGACACCTCACACAGTCGGGTACCCTTCTGAGACAAAGCTTCCAGAGGAACGATCAGGCAGCAACATTTGCTGTTCAGCAATATTCACTCTTCTGCAGCCTCCACTGCTGATACCCAGGCAAACAGGGTCTGGAGTGGACCTCCAGTAAACTCCAACACACCTGCAGCTGAGGGTCCTGACTGTTAGAAGGAAAACTAACAAACAGAAAGGACATCCACACCAAAACCCCATCTGTACATCACCATCATCAAAGACCAAAGGTAGATAAAACCACAGAGATGGGGAAAAAATAGAGCAGAAAAGCTCAAAATTCTAAAAATCAGAGTGCCTCTCCCCCTCCAAAGGAATGCAGCTCCTCGCCAGCAATGGAACAAAGCTGGATGGAGAATGATTTTGACGAGTTGAGAGAAGGCTTCAGATGACCAAACTTCTCTGAGCTAAAGGAGGAAGTTCAAACCCATCACAAAGAAGCTAAAAACCTTGAAAAAAGATTAGACGAATGGCTAACTAGAATAACCAATGCAGAGAAGTCCTTAAATGACCTGATAGAGCTGAAAACCATGGTATGAGAACTATGTGACAAATGCACAAGCTTCAGTAAACGATTTGATCAACTGGAAGAAAGAATATAAGTGATTGAAGATCAAATGAATGAAATGAAGTGAGAAGAGAAGTTCAGAGAAAAGAGAGTAAAAATAAATGAACAAAACCTCCAAGAAATATGGGATTATGTGAAAAGACCAAATCTATGTCTGATTGGTGTACCTGAAAGTGATGAGGAGAACAGAACCAAGTTGGAAAACACTCTGCAGGATATTATCCAGGAGAACTTCCCCAACCTAGCAAGGCAGGCCAACATTCAAACTCAGGAAATACAGACAATGCCACAAAGATACTCCTTGAAAAGAGCAACTCCAAGACACATAATTGTCAGATTCACCAAAGTTGAAATGAAGGAAAAAATGTTAAGGGCAGCCAGAGAGAAAGGTCGGGTTACCCACAAAGGGAAGCCCATCAGACTAACAGCAGATCTCTTCACAGAAACTCTACAAGCCAGAGGAGAGTGGGGGCCAATATTCAACATTCTTAAAGAAAAGAATTTTAAACCCAGAATTTCATATCCAGCCAAACTAAGTTTCATAAGTGAAGGAGAAATAAAATCCTTTACAGACAAGCAAATACTGAAAGATTTTGTCACCACCAGGCCTGCCCTACAAGAGCTCCTGAAGGAAGCACTAAACATGGAAAGGAACAATCAGCATCAGCCACTGCAAAAACATGCCAAATTGTAAAGACCATCAATGCTAGGAAGAAACTGCATCAACTGACGAGCAAAATAACCAGCTAACATCATAATGACAGGATCAAATTCACACATAACAATAATAACCTTAAAAGTAAATGGGCTAAATGATCCAATTAAAAGACACAGACTGGCAAATTGGATAAAGAGTCAAGACCCACCAATGTGCTGTATTCAGGAGACCCATCTCACATGCAGAGATACACATAGGCTCAAAATAAAGGGATGGAGGAAGATCTACCAAGCAAATGGAAAACAAAAAAAGGCAGGGGTTGCAATCCTAGTCTCTGATAAAACAGACTTTAAACTAACAAAGATCAAAAGAGACAAAGAAGGCCATTACATAATGGTAAAGGAATCAACAAGAAGAGCTAACTATCCTAAATATATATGTACCCAATACAGGAGCACCCAGATTCATAAAGGAACTCCTTAGAGACCTGCAAAGAGACTTAGACTCCCACACAATAATAGTGGGAGACTTTAACACCCACTGTCAACATTAGACAGATCAACGAGACAGAAAGTTAACAAGGATATCCAGGAATTGAACTCAGCTCTGCACCAAGCAGACCTAATAGACATCTACAGAACTCTCCACCCCAAATCAACAGAATATACATTCTTCTCAGCACCACATTGCACTTATTCCAAAATTGACCACATAGTTGGAAGTAAAGCACTCCTCAGCAAATGTAAAAGAAAAGAACAGAAATTATAACAAACTGTCTCTCAGACCACAGTGCAATCAAACTAGAACTCAGGATTAAGAAACTCACTCAAAACTGCTCAACTACATGGAAACTGAACAACCTGCTCCTAAATGACTACTGGGTACATAACAAAATGAAGGCAGAAATAAAGATGTTCTTTGAAACCAATGAGAACAAAGATACAACATACCAGAATCTCTGGGACACATTTAAAGCAATGTGTAGAGAGAAATTTATAGCACTAAATGCCCACAAGAGAAAGCAGGAAAGATCTAAAATTGACACCCTAACATCACAATTAAAAGAACTAGAGAAGCAAGAGTAAACACATTCAAAAGTTAGCAGAAGGCAAGTAATAACTAAGATCAGAGCAGAACTGAAGGAGATAGAGACACAAAAAACCCTTCAAAAAATCAATGAATCTAGGAGCTGGTTTTTTGAAAAGATCAACAAAATTGATAGACTGCTAGCAAGACTAATAAAGAAGAAAAGAGAGAAGAATCAAATAGACGCAATAAAAAATGATAAAGGGGATATCACCACCGACCCCACAGAAATACAAACTACCTTCAGAGAACACTATAAACACTTCTATGCAAATAAACTAGAAAACCTAGAAGAAATGGATAAATTCCTGGACACGTACACTCTCCCAAGACTAAACCAGGAAGAAGTTGAATCCCTGAATAGACCAGTAAGAGGCCCTGAAATTGAGGTAATAATCAATAGCCTACCAACCAAAGAAAGTCCAGGACCAGACGGATTCACAGCCGAATTCTACCAGAGGTACAAGAAGGAGCTGGTACCATTCCTTCTGAAACTATTCCAATCAATAGAAAAAGAGGGTATCCTCCCTAAGTCATTTTATGAGGCCAATGTCATCCTGATACCAAATCCTGGCAGAGACACACACAAAAAAAGAGAATTTTAGACCAATATCCCTGATGAACATCGATGCAAAAATCCTCAATAAAATACTGGCAAACTGAATCCAGTAGCACATCAAAAAGTGTATCCACCATGATCAAGTGGGCTTCATCTCTGGGATGCAAGGTTGGTTCAACATACACAAATCAATAAACATAATCCAGCCTATAAAAAGAACTAAAGACAAAAACCACATGATTATCTCAATAGTGCAGAAAAGGCCTTCGACAAAATTCAACAGCCCTTCATGCTAAAAACTCTCAATAAATTCGGTATTGATGGAACGTATCTCAAAACAATAGCTATTTATGACAAACCCACAGCCAATATCATACCGAATGGGTAAAAACTGGAAAAATTCCCTTTGAAAACTGGCACAAGACAGGAATGCCCTCTCTCACCTCTCCTATTCAATATAGTGTTGGAAGTTCTGGCCAGGGTAATCAGGCACGAGAGAGAAATAAAGGGTATACATTTAAGTCTTTAATTCATCTTGAGTTATTTTTTGTGTATGGTGTAAGGAAGGGGTTCAGTTTCAATCTTTTGCATGTGGTTAGCCAGTTATCTTAACACCATTTATTGAATAGGAAATCCTTTCCCCGTTGCTTGTTTTTGTCAGGTTTGTCAAAGATCAGATGATTGTAGGTGTGTGACCTTATTTCTGGGCTCTCTATTTTGTTCCATTTGTCTATGTGTCTGTTTTTGTATGAGTACCATGCTGTTTTGGTTACTGTAGCTCTATAGTATAGTTTGAAGTCAGGTAACGTGATGCCTCTAGCTTTGTTCTTTTTGCTTAGGATTGCCTTGGCTATTTGGGCTCCTTTTTTATTCCACTTGAATTTTAAAACAGTTTTTTCTAGTTCTTTGGAGAATGTCACTGGTAGTTTGATAAGAATAGCATTGGATTTATGAATTGCTTTGAGCAGTATGGCCATTTTAACTATATTAATTCTTCCTATCTATGAGCATGGAATGTTTTTCAGTGTTTTGTTTGTGTCATCTCTGATTTATTTGAGCAGTGTTTTGTAATTCTCATTGTAGAACTCTTTTCACCTCCCTAGTTAGCTGTGTCCCTAGGTATTTTATGATTTTTGTGGCAACTGTGAATGGATTTGTATTCCTGATTTGGCTCTTGGCTTGGCTGCTGTTAGTATATAGGAATGCTATTGATTTTTGTACATTGATTTTGTATCCTGATACTTTGCCAAAGTTATCACCTGAAGGAGCTTTGGGGCTGAGACTATGAGGTTTTCTAGATATAGAATCATGTCGTCTACCAACAGGGATAGTTTGACTTCCTCTCTTCCAATTTTCTTTATTTCTTTCTCCTGCCTGATTGCTCTGGCCAGGACTTCCAATACTATGTGAATAAGAGTGGTGAGAGAGGGCATACTTGTCTTGTGCCAGTTTCTCAAGGGGAATGTTTTCAGCTTTTGCCCATTCAGTATAATGTTGGCTGTGGGTTTGTCATAGATAGATATTATTTTGAGATATTTTCCTTCAATACCTAGTTTATTGATAGTTTTTTTTTTAACATAAAGGGTGTTGAATTTTATCAAAAGCCTTTTCTGCATCTATTGAGATAATCATGTGGTTTTTGTCTTTAGTTTGGTTTATGTGATGAATCACATTTGTTGATTTATATATGTTGAATTAACCTTGCATCCCAAGGATAAAGCCTGCTTGATGGATTAACTTCTTTGATGTGTTGCTGGATTTGGTTTGAAGTATTTTGTTGAGGATTTTTGCATCGATGTTCATCAAAGATATTGACCTGAAGTGATTAGTGACTCAATTTCTTAATTCATTATTGGTACGTTCAGATTTCCAACTTCTTCATGATTCAATCTTGGTTGGTTATATGTTTCTAAGAATTTATCCATTTTTTCTAGATTATCCAATTTGTTGAAATATAGTTGTTTCTTGTAGTCTCTTATGATCCTTTGAATTTCTGTGTGATTACTTGTAATGTCTCCTTTTTCATTTCTGATTTCATTTATTTGAGTCTTCTCTCATTTTTTAGTTAGCCTATGTGATGGTTAATACTGATTGTCTACTTGATTGGATTGAAGGATGCCAAGTATTGATCCTGGGTGTGTCTGTGTGGGTATTGCCAAAGGAGACTAACATTTGAGTCAGTGGACTGGGAAAGACAGACCCACCCTTAATCTGGGTGGGCACCATCTAATCAGTTGCCAGCGTTGTCCGGAGCTGCGCGCCCCGGCCATAGCAAATAATAATTAATGATTAAACGCCCGAGCTCTATTCCTTTCCACCTTCTACCTCCTCCCTAGATTTGCTGTTTCTCTTTTGTATCAATACCCCATAAAAGATGGCGCTCTTCCTGTTTTTTCTTCACCTGTTTTTCCCCCGCGCTGCGAAAATTGTTACTTTGTAGCGCAGGCCCCATCCTGCGCCCGGGAAAATTACCAACTGACAGCGCAGGCGCAACATGACGTCCGACCAGAGAAACCAATACCTACCTAGCCACACCCTCCGCGATGAGATCATCTCCGCCTCTGGCCCAACCCCTTCCCCTCCAAGTGTATATAAGGCATTGCATTACCGCCATTAAACGAGACTTGATCAGAGCACTGTCTTGTCTCCATNGTGAGAGCTTAACAATGGGTACACATGGACATATAGAATAATAGACATTGGAGACTACAAAAGGTGGAGGGTGGGAAGTTGACAAGGGTTGAAAAATTACCTATTGGGTGCAATGTTCACTATTCAGGTGAATGGTACACTAAAAGCCCAGACTCCACTACGATGCAATATATGCATGTAAGAAATCTGCACTTGTACCCTCTAAATCCATTTTTAAAATGGAAAAAAAATCGCCGTAGGATACCACTTCATAGCCGCTGGAATGACTATTATAAGCAAACAAAGCAAAGAGCAAGCAAGTTTTCGTAGGGCCCTGGTGGGAGGTGTTTTCATCATTGGGGCAGGTCCCTCATGGGTGGTTTGGTGCCGCTCTCATAGTAATGAGTGAGTTCTCCCTCTGAATTCATGCAAGAGCTGGTTGTTTAAAAGACTGTGGCATGTCCCCCCACCACTTTCTCTCTTCCTCCCACTTTCATCATGTGAGATGCATGCTCCCACTCTACCTTCTGCCATGATTGGAAGCATCCTGAGGCTCTAACCTGAAGCAGATGCTGGCACCATGCTTTCTGTACAGCCTGCGGAATCATGAGCCAATTAAACCTCTTTTCTCTATAAATTACTCAGCCTCAAGTATTTCTTTATAACAAAGCAAAAATGGACTAACACAACATTTATATGAAATATCTAGAATAGGCAAATCCATAGGCACAGAATGTAGATTACTGGTTGTCTGATGCTGGGAGTGGTAATGAAGACTGACTGCAAATGGTCAAGGAAGATGTCACTGACGTGATGCAAGTGTTCTAAAATTAGATTGTAGTGATGGTTGCACCACCCAATAAATTTATAAAATCACTTTAAATACATGAATTTTAGGGCACGCTAATTATCCTAAACATGTTTTTAAACACATTCAGCATCAAGAAAACAAAAGAGAACATTCATCTCTTTACTTTGCCAATGTATTAGGGATCACACAGAGGTCATTAGGCTGTTTGTTGTTGTTGCTGTGGTGGTGGTGGTGACAGTAAGGGTTGTGGTTTTCTCATGAGTCGAAGGTCAAGCAACCATTTGGTCTTTTAAAATAAAAATTTTAAAATCAATTAAAAAAGAATGTTGCTGGCTTGAAATCTGGAGTGGCCATAGGGGCAAAGAGAAGTGGATGGATTTTTTAAATATTCAAGATGTAGAAGTGACAAGATTTTGTAGTGGTTAGATATAGGGAGTGGGGAAAGGTGAGGAGGCCTCAGACTGAGTATGCTTAAAGTTGAATTCCTGTTGTCCTCCCGAACTGGCTGTCCTCCCGTGCTGCCAATCTCAGTGAATGGATCAGCATCCTGGCACAGAGTTGACATTCATTGATTGCCTTTGGAGTGAACGAACAGAGTATGAAATAGGGCTAAATAAATGAATAGAGTAAAAATAGGGCTAAACGAGGCAGACATCAGGTCCTGCCAAATAGCCAGTAGAAAACTCACCCTTAAGGTTGGCTCAGTAGATGTCCAGCACAATTTTCTTCTCACTTTTCAAACCATTTGGGGAATCATGAGGTCTTTCTCTCGTCCAGAAGAACACTCACCTACATATCAGTCACTCCTTCCCTAGAAGCTACAGGTATGGAGCAGGCTGAGTTCTTTCAAGGGTTTCTTATCCTGTAAATCTTTACACAGGGCAATGGCAGGTGCATGTACAGCCCATATGAGCATGGGGGATGCTTAGTGTTAGAGAAAGGGGACCACAGTGGTGCCCAACTGATGGATCTGCATTCTGTTTTGCTCCAAGCAGGAAGAGACTCTTCCCAACAAAGAGGTTTGTTGATCCCAGGGTCCTACTCCCAGACCCTGGAGGCATCAGATACAGCTGTCAGAAACATTGCAGACACAGAGTGATCCATTTGACTGGTTTTGCTGCTGTTCCCAGGGTTGACAAGCAGAAATACAGAACAAATGGTGGTTCCTGAAACAGACGCCAAAACAAGGAAGTGATCTGTTCCAGTCCAAGCTTCCAAGAAATAAAGAACTAGGTGGGGCACGCTAAACAAGCCCCCAGACTCAACCACCCCAGTGAACATTCCCTGGTTGTAGAGAGAAGTGAAATTTGCAACCCAGAACAGAAATCTGGCTGTGTGAGCAGTAGAATTGGGGGTGGAAACATTTAATAAAGTACAATTTTTTAACCCTCTTTTAGACAGTATCATTGGATAAACATCCTTTTCAATAATAAAAATCCAAGTCATTTCTGGCCCTTTTCCTGGAAATGCTTTCAAGTTACAGGAACACCAATAAGAGGCCCTTTTCTGGGCATGGAGCCCAGGACTCAAAGGGAGGCTCTAGAGAACATCTGGTCTGCTTGATATATAGAAGCTAGCACTGCATGTGTGTGTTTGTGTGCATGTGTTTCTCCTATGCTGACTCATGGCATTGAAGCCTCTCTGGAAACACCCCCACCCTTCTAGCCAGCCAGTTTATACACAGCCCTTTGGCTCCTCCTTGATTTAAATGTTGGGTCAGGAGGAAGAAGGAAAACGAATTCAAGAGCTGCACTTAAGCATCTAGAATTTTCTGCGTCACACCTCTTGAGAGAAGAGACTGGCTCCAGGTCTGACTCAGTCCACTACAAACTAGACTCTCTTCTTAAAGCACCAACATTACTTGAGTCTTTGGATAAAATTGAGAAAAGAGTCTACAAGTATTGTGGACTCTACAGGAGGCAGGAGGCTGACAACTGGCAGTAAAGACAAAGATGTCAGGCCTGAGGCCCAGCACTCAAGTGGACCCTGAGATTGAGCTTTTTGTAAAGGTAAGTTTTCCAGCTATAATAACTGCATGTAGAATATATTAGTTTTTGACACTGAAGTCCAATGTTTTTTAAAAATTCTCCACATTTGGGCTAGAGATAGGAAAAAATGTTGTGATTATTTTCCTACTCTGAGTTCTCGAAAAATGCCCGGGTATGTGACTGTTCTTAGATGACAACAGGAAAAGAGAACTCTTCTGAAAAAGGCAAGGTGATATGGTGGAAAAGCACTAGACTGGTTTGTAGTGAGCAACTAACTTATATTCGCAATGGCTTCCTATATAACCTTAGAAAAATCCCTCCCTCTCTCCAGACCTTTGTTTCTCCATCTATACAATGAAGGAGCATGACAAGATGATCCTTAAGGGCTTTCCAAGTCTCAGAATCTGTGTTTTATGAGATAGGTTTTGAAAGGCCTGACTGGGTGGAGGGGAGGGTGGAGAATGACCTGAGAACTCCATTCCCACACATAGCCCAGACAGAACTTCCTAAACTTCTACAATGGACAAACATCACAGCAGGGTCACATGGACGCTGTGGGAGAAAAAAACCAGGAGTCTATGTGCTTGTTATGTGAGGAGGGGGACATTTTAGAATGCTCTGCTTCTTCTTTTTGGTCTGCCATGGAGTTTTTTGGTTTTTTTTTTAACATGTCTTAACTTTTCAGAAAAGCACTTTGGAAAACCCCTAAATCAAGAGAAAGGAACATGTGTTTCCAAATTAGCTCATCAAGGAAGAAAAACTTATATGGGTTATTCCCAGTAAAAATTAAATAGTTACTAAATCCTTGCTTGCATTAACTGTTTAGCTTTTCCCTTTATTTTCATTGACTATTGGAAGTATTCAGGATAATAAGAACAATAACAAACTCATATTGTGCCTGGCTCTTTTCTAAACACTTTACATATGTTACCTAATTTAGTCCTAACAACTTAGGAGATGGGTTGTTATTAACGGTGCTTATATATTACTAGCATCATCAGTAGTAGTAGTGATAGTAGTAGTTATTACTACTTCATTACAACTTTTAGTTATTACAATATTATAATGTTGTTCTCATCATTTCTAGATAGGTAAACTAAGGCAATAAAGTTTAAGTAACTTGCCTCTAAAACTATACAACTTCCTGATGGCTTACAAAGACATAAAATGAGATGTACTCACCAAATGTTAAGTTAAATACCTATTGGCAAAAGTATGTGTTTACAGCCATTTAGATTATTTAACAGTTTGTCACATATATACACCAAGGACATCACCAACCTGTCTTTTCAAAATTGTGAGAGAAAGACCCTTGAATTCCTGCAGTGCTAGGTAACGCGATTAAGTGTTTGCTAAACTATCGGGCATAAGAGCGACTTCTCCTATCTCTGGGTTGTAGCAAAACATATAACTGCTCAGATAGGATATAAATGAGCTGTAATTTCCTAGCTAGCTTTTTACATTTACCAATTCCAAATCAGAAGTAATGTCTCTTCACTGGGTAACTAAAGTGTTCCCTTTGTACGAACTGTTAATTCAACTCAATTAGACTCCTTAAATCAATTGTTGGCTTTGATGTATGTGTTTATCTTCATAGACTTTTTATATTTGGGTGGTAATCTGGACAGGAAACTTTAGCAAGTCACACATGGATGAGAAAATGTTGAATTAAATAATAACTTTCAAAGTAACCAATAATTTATTGAGTACTTACCATATGGTAGGCACTGTGCTAAGTGGTTTATTATTAACCCTCTTTTATGAATACAGAAATTAAAGCAAAGAGCAGCTAAGTAACTTTGCCCAAGGTCACATAGCTAGTTAGTGGCAGAGTTAGAATTCCAATACTTTAAAATAACTATGTCTAATATTATTCAATTGTTTTCAGTTGTGTGAACTTTTTAGTAAACTATTCCAGAATTTTATCAGGTGGAGTGCTCTAGATAGATGTAAGCTTATCTGATGACATTGATACAAACTACAGATTTTCTGGAAGAACCTCAAATATCATCTGGTCCAGGTTTTTGTTTTATTTTAAGCTGTGTTCCACAGGTCTCTAGAAGTTTCATGGAAGATATTGGGAGGGGAAATAGGGGTTGAGAAGGACTAAAAGTGCTAATGAGTAATTTTTAAAAGGCATTACTACAAGAGATTAAGCATTCTCCTGTCACAATTAAGAATTTATACCACAATATCTATGTGTTCTGTGTAGTCAATAAAAACATTGTCTTTTAGATCTGAATGATTTGAGCAAGGTTTCTATCTAATAACTAAGAACAAAGGATTTGATAACACACATTTTATTTTCTCTAAGTGCAGGGATGAAATAATCTTAATGGTTTGTTGTTTGTTGTTATATGGAATGTTTGCATTCTGTACCAAAGACTCTAAAATTAAGTTTTAGTATATTTGTACATAAAATTATGGAATCTAATATTTGGACCAAAATTCTGAATGTAATAATTTTGTCAAAAACTTTTTTAATGTGTGGGAGAAAGAGGGAAGAGATGATACTCTTCTCTGAGTGTTCAGACCATTTCAAAGTATCTTATAGCTGTTATAAATACTCATAAAGACTGATTAATATAAAAATTCGACAAAACTATTAAATGAGAGAAGGCAGTGTTTAAGAGTATGGTGTATGGAGGATATAGTCCTAGTCCTGAATTTGCTAAGTGAGAAGAGGATGTATGTCATCAACTCTTGATTAGCCGACTGTACTTGAGCAAATTAGCCTCTCTGAGCCTCAGTTTCCTCACCTGTAAAACAAGAGTAATAACAGAGCCTACCTCATAGCATCATCCTATTTGTAAGCATTAAATAAAACAAGTATATAAAGCACAGTAGTTGGCAATGTAGTAAATACTATATAAATGTTAACTATCATTGCCATTATTATTTTTCATGTTTAAAAACTTAGATCACAAACACAAAGAGAAAAAAAATTGTTTTGGTGAATGGCCACAGCCTGTCTTTGCCAGCTGAAGATAATTAAGAGGTCGGTAATTCATCAATCAGGCTAGTGAATTTATATCCTAAAATTTTATGTGATGGCACTTTAAATCAGCATAACATAACAGAAAAAAAAAAAACAATCTTCTGTTTTCCTGTAAAACTTTACTGCATTTCCCCCACACCTCAGTGTTTTATTCTCCTTTTGCCAAAGGCAATCCACCCTTCCTGCTGTGTCTATTATCAGACTCCATTCTTCTTCCTGCCTCCCACCCTTAATCATGTTTCCCCTCACTAAACCTAGTTTTGATTGGATCCTTAGTCTGACTTCCATTACAAAACAAATGCAGCTGCTAAGGTTGGTTGTCTCTTCCCATACCTCTTCACACCCCGCCATCACAAAGATCAACAATATCATTTTCTTTGTCACATCCACTATCACGGAAAGAAAATTTTGTCAAAAAATTGAAATTTTGTCCAGTGTTTCTGGACCTTAATAATGCTACACATAATAGATCAGAGCAGCCGTAAGATTAAGTACCTTTTATTTCCTTGTATAGGCTACTCTCTCTAGTCTTTCTTATCATAATTCTTGGTGATTTTAATATCTACACAGATGATTTTTCCAACACTCTAGCCCCTCAGATCCCTGACTTTCCCTCCTCCAGGGATCTTAGTCCTTATCATCTCTCAGGTGCTTCTTCCCATAGTCATATCCTTACCTTTGTCATTGCAATGTCTGCAACCTCTGCATAATATCATTTATTTGGGGGTGTTTTTTGTTCTTCTTTTTGAATTTCTCTATATTCATATATTTTATCAAGGTAAAATTTACATAAAATAAAATGCATGCATTAAGTGTACAGTTTAATAACTTGACAAATGTATATGCACATATAACCACCATTCCAATCAAAATGTAGAATACGTCCATCACCTCAGAAAGTTCCCTTGTGTCTCTTTGCAGTCAGTCTTCCCTACCCTACCCTTTACCTCTCTCCGCCACAGCCAACCATTGATCTGCTTTCTGTTAGCCTTACATTTTCTAGAATTTTCTGTAGATGAAATTATATGGTATGTATGCTTTTGTGCCTGCTATCTTTCACTCAGCATAATTATTTTAAGATGCACCCATGTTGTTGTGTGTTTCAATATCTCATTCCTTTTTATTACTGAAGCATTCAATTGTATGGATATACCATAATGTGTTTATTCATTCACCCATTGAAAGACATTTGGGTTGTTTCCAGTTTGGGGCTATTGTGAATATTGTTATAAGTATTCACTTACATATTTCTATGGCCATATGCTTTCATTTCTCTTGGGTAAAGACCTAAGATTGGAATTGCTGGGTCATATAATAGGTACATATTTAACTTTGACAAAATATTTTAAAAAGCAGTTGTACCATTTTACACTTCACTTCATTATGTGAGAGTTCCACTTGCTCCACTTTCCTGTCCACACTTGGTATGGTCATTCTTTTTCATTTCAGTTATTCTAATGTGTTTATCATGTTAGCTCGTTGTGGTTTTAATTTGCCTTTCCCACATGTCTAATGATATTGGGCATCTTTTCATGTCCTTATTTATCATCTGTATATCTTCCTTTTTAACGTGCTCAAATCTCTTCCCCATTTTAATTGGTTTTTAACTTTAATTTTTAATTTTTGTGAGTACACAGTAGGTATATCTATTTATGACATATATTTATGGATTACACAGAATATTTTGATACAGGCATACAACATGTAATAATCACATCAGGTAAATGGGGTATCCATCCCCTCAAGCATTTATCTTTTGGTTTACAAACAATTCAATTAAACTGTTTTAGTTATTTTTAAATGTACAATTAAATTATTTTTCACTGCAGTCACCTTATTGTGCTAGTAAATACTAGGTGTTATTCATCCTTCCTAGCTATTTTTTGTACCCATTAACACTCTTCACTTCCCCACACACACCCCCTCACTACCCTTCCCAGCCTCTAGTAGCCATCCTTCTACTCTCTCTCTCTCTGAGTTATATTGTTTTCATTTTTAGCTCTCACAAATAAGTGAGAACATGTGAAGAGTGTCTTTCTGTGCCTAGCTTATTTTCTGTAACATATGATGTCCAGTTCCTTCCATGTTATCGCAAATGACTAAATCTCATTCTTTTTTGTGGTCAAATAGTACTCTGTTGTGTATATGCACCACATTTTCTTTATCCATTCATCTGTTGATGGGATATTTAGGTTGCTTCCAAATCTTGGCTATTGTGAATAGTACTGCAATGAATGTGGGAGTGCAGAGATCTCCACGATATGCTGATTTCCTTTCTTTTAGGTAGATACCTAGAGGTGGGATTGCTGGATCTATTTTTATTTTTTTGAGGAACCTCCAAACTGTTCTCCATAGTGGTTGTACTAATTTACATTCCCACCAACAGTGTATGAGGATTTCCTTTTCTCCATATCCTCACCAGCATTTGTTATTTCCTGTCTTTTGGATAAAGGCCATTTTATTAGGTTGGTGCAAAAGTAATTGCGGTTTTTGCAACTGAAAGTAATGGCAAAACTGCAATTACTTTTTTACCAATCTAATAACTGAGCTGAGTTGATATCTCATTGTAGTTTTGATTCGAATTTCTCTGATTATCAATGACATTGAGCACCTTTTCATATGGCTCTTCACCATTTGTATATCTTCTTTTGAGGAATGTCTATTCACATCTTTTGCCCATTTGTCAAACACAGTATTAGATTTTTTCCTATAGAGTTATTTGAGCTCGTTATATATTCTGGTTATTTAATCTCTTGTCAGATAGGTGGTTTGCAAATACTTTCTCCCATTCTGTGGGTTGTCTTTTCATATTGTTGATTCCTTTGCTGTGCAGAAGCTTGTTAACTTGATGTGATGCCATTTGTCCATTTTTGCTTTGCTTGCCTGTATTTATGGCATATTATTCAAGAAATCTCTGCCCACTCTGATGTCTTGAAGAGTTTCCCTAATGTTTTCTTTTAGTAGTTTCACAGTTTCAAGTTTTAGATTTAAGTCTTTAATCCATTTGAATTTGATTTTTTGTATATAGTGAGAGATAGGGGTCTAGTTTCATTCTTTTGCATATGGATATCCAGTTTTCCCAGCACCATTTATTGATGAGATTGTCCTTTCCCCAGTATATGTTCTTGGCACCTTTCCTGAAAATGAGTTCACTGTAAATGTATGGACTTATCTCCGGGTTCTCTATTCTTTTCCACTGATCTATGTGTCTTTTTTATGCCAGGACCATGCCATTTTGGTTACTATAGCTCTGTAGTATAATTTGAAGTCAGGTATTCCTTAGGAGATAGCTTTGGCTATTCTGGGTCTTTCCTGGTTCCATATAAATATTAGGATTTTTAAAAATTTCTGTGAATAATGTCTTTGTCATTTTGATAGGGATTGCATTGAATCTATAGATTGCTTTGGGTACTATGGACATTTCAACTATATTTATTCTTCCAATTCATATAGAATATCTTTCCATTTTTGTGTGTCTTTTTCAATTTCTTGTATCAATGTTTTATAGTTTTCATGTAGCAATCTTTTAGTACTTTTGTTAATTACTAGGTACTTTATTTCATTTGTAGCTATTGTAAATGGAATTACTTTCTTGATTTTTTTCAGATTGTTCACTGTTGGCATATAGAAATGTCACTGATTTTTGTACATTGATTTTGTAACCTGCAACTTTACTGAATTTATCAACTTTAAGAGTTTTCATTGGAATATTTAGGTTTCTCCAAATATAAGGTCATATCATCTGCAAACAAGATAATTTGACTTCCTCCTTTCCAATTTGGATGCCTTTTTATTTCTTTATCTTGTCTGTTTGTTCTGGCTAGGACTTCCAGTACTATGTTGAATAATAGTGGTGAAAGTGGGCATCCTTGTTATGTTCCTGATCTTAGAGGACAGGCTTTCAGTTTTTCTCCATTCAGTATAATACTAGCTATGGGTTTGTCATATATGGCTTTTATTCTGTTGAGGTATGTTCCTTCTATACCCGTGTTTTTGAGGGTTTTTTGTCATAAAGGGATGTTTAATATTATCAAATGCTTTTTCAGCACAATTAAAATGATCATAAGGTTTTTGTTCTTCATTCTGTTGATGTGTCTCATTAATTGATGTGTGTATGTTGAACCATTCTTGCATCACTGGAATAAATTGCACTTGGTCATGATAAATGGTCTTCCATTTTGGTTTTGTTTCCACTTTTAAGTACAGGGGTACATGTGCAAATTTGATATATAGGTTAACTTGTGTCATGGGGGTTTGTTGTACAAATTATTTCATCACCCAGGTATGAAGCCTAGTACCCATTAGGTTTTATTTTTTTTCTGATCTGTTCCTTCCTCCCACCCTCCACCCTCCACCCTCCAATAGGCCCTAGTGTCTGCTGTTTCCTTTTATGAGTCCATGTATTCTCTTCTTTTAGCTGCCACTTAAGTGAGAATGTGTGGTATTTGGTTTTCTGTTGCTGCATTAATTTGCTAGGGATAATGGCTTCTAGCTCCATTCATGTTCCTATAAAGGACATGATCTCATTCTTTTTTTTTTTTAAGTGACTTTATTTTATTTTAGTTACATAAATTACAAAATATCGCTAAGTGAAAATAAAATCAATAAAAATCATCCATGATACCACCCACTTTAACATTTATGTGTATAGCTTTTTATGCTCTATTTCTTCACTTATATAGATAAATATATTCATCAAAAAGAGGTTATTTCATATATTAGGTTGGTACAAAATTAATTGCGCTTTTTGCCATTGCTTTTAATATATTGTTTTGTAAGCTATTTTTATTTAACAATGTATTATGAATTTATTTCTATAACATTAAATATATTCTCTGTGTGTATGTGTGTCTTGTTTCTTATGACTAAAATTTTTTAAAATTAAGGTGTTATGTTGAGATGGTTGCAGATTCACCTGCCATTTTAATAAATAATACAGAGAGATTCTGTGTGCCCCTTACCAAGTTTCCCTTAATGATAACATCTTGTAAAACTATAGTATGATAAGAAAACCAGGACATTATTGACATTGATGCAGTCAGATACAGAAGATTTTCATCACTACACAGATCCGTGTTGCCCTTTTAAAGCCACATCCACTTGTGTCTCACCCAATCCCTCAACCATTAATCTCTTCCGCTTTGATAATTTTATCATGTCAAGAATGCTATGTGGATGGAATAATACAGTATATCACCTTTTGGGGTTGTCTTTTTTTCCCCACTCAGCATAATTCCCTGGAACTTCATCCAAGTTGTTGTGTGTATCAACAGTTTGATCCTTTTAATTGCTGAGTACTGCTCCATGATACTGATAGGCCACAATTGGCTTAATTATTCAGCTGTTGAAGGACATTTTGGTTGTCACCAGTTTGGGGTTATTACAAACAAGGCTGTATAAATCCTCTTTTACAGGTTTCTTTATGGACATAAGTTTTCATTTCTCTGAGATAAATGCCAAAGGGTCTAGTTGTTTGGTTGCGTAGCAGCTGCATGTTTAGATTTGTAAGAAATTGCCAAAGTGCTTTCCAGTGTGGTCATACTATTTTACATTAAACCCAGCAATATTTCTGTGCATTCTCACCAGCGTTTTGTGTTGTCACTATTTTTATCTTAACTATTTTGAAAGGTGTGTATGACATTTTATTGTTTAAATTTGCATTTCCCTAAAGGCTAATAAAATTGAACATTTTATGTGCTTATTTGTTATCTGTATGTGCAATGTCTGTTCATGTCATTTGCTCATTTTCTTTTTTCCTTTTTTATTTTAGAGTATTTAATTGGCAAATAAAAATTGTATATATTCAATGTATACAACACAATGATTTTGTTTCTTTTTTTAAAAAAATTATTTATTTTTCAATGGGTTTTTGGGGAATAGGTGATGCTTGGTTACGTGAATAAGATATATAGTAGTGACTTAAGAGATATTGGTGCATCCATCACCCAAGCAGTGTACACTGTACCCAATGTGTAGTCTTTTATCCCTCACTCCCCCACCCCTTTCTCTGAGTCTTCAAAGTCCATCGTATCATTCTTATGCCTTTGCGTCCTCATAGCTTAGCTCCCAATTATGAGTGAGAACATACCATGTTTGGTTTTCCATTCCTGAGTTACTTCACTTAGAAGAATAGTCTCCAATTCCTTCCAGATTGCTGCAAATGCCGTTATTTAGTTCCTTTTTATGGCTGAGTAGTATTCCATGGTGTGTGTGTGTGTGCATGTGTGTGTGTATATATACACATATGTGTGTGTGTATATATACACATATGTGTGTGTGTATATATATCACATTTTCTTTTTTTATTATGCTTTCAGTTCTTGGATGCATGTGCAGAACATGCAGGTTTGTTACATAGGTATACATGTCCCATGGTGGTTTGCTGCACCCATCAACCCGTCATCTAGGTTTTGGGCTCCACATGCGTTAGGTAATGCTCTCCCTCTCATTTCCCCCGACTCCACAAAAGGCTCCATTGTCTGATGTTCCCCTCCCTGTGTCCATGTGTTCTCATTGTTCAACTCCCACTTATGAGTGAGAACTTGTGATGTTTGGTTTTCTGTTAGTTTGCTGAGAATGATGGTTTCCATATTCATCCATGTCTCCGCAAAGGACATGAGCTCATTCTCTTTTATGGCTACATAGTATTCCATAGTGTATATGTGCCACATTTTCTTTGTCCACTCTATCACTGATGCCATTTGGGTTGGTTCCAACTCTTTGCTATTGTAAATAGTGCTGCAGTAAACATATGTGTGCATGTGCCTTTATAGTAGAATGATTTATAATCCCTTGGGTATATACCCAGTAATGGGATTGCTGGGTCAAATGGTATTTCTGATTCTAGATCCTTGAGGAATTGTCACACTGTCTTCCACAATGATTGAACTAATTTACCTTCCCACCAATAGTGTAAAAGCGTTCCTATTTCTCCACATCCTCTACAGCATCTGTTGTTTCCTGACTTTTTAATGATTGCCATTTTAACTGGTGTGAGATGTTGTCTCATTGTGGTTTTGATTTGCATTTCTCTAATGACCAGTGATGATGAGCTTTTATTCATATGGTTGTTGGCCGCATAAATGTCTTCTTTTGAGAAGTTCATATCCTTTGCCCACTTTTTGATGGGGTTGTTTTTTTCTTGTAAATTTGTTTAAGTTCCTTGTAGATTCTGGATATTAGCACTTTGTCAGATGGATAGACTGCAAAATTTTTCTCCCATTCTGTAGGTTGCCTGCTCACTCTGATGACAGTTTCTTTTGCTGTGCAGAAGCTCTTTAGTTTAATTAGATCCTGTTTGTCAATTTTGGCTTTTGTTGCCATTGCTTTTGGTGTTTTAGTCATGAAGTCTTTGCCCATGCCTATGTCCTGAATGGTATTGCCTAGGTTTTCTTCTAGGGTTTTTATGGTTTTAGGTCTTACGTTTAAGTTTTTAATCCATCTTAGTTAAGTTTTGTGTAAGGTGTAAGGAAGGGGTCCAGATTCCGTTTTCTGCATATGGATAGCCACTTTTCCCACCACCATTTATGAAATAGGGAATCTTTCCCCATTTCTTGTTTTTGTCAGGTTTGTCAAAGGTCAGATGGTTGTAGATGTGTGGTGTTATATCTGAGGCCTCTGTTCTGTTCCATTGGTCTATATATGTGTTTTGGTACCAGTACCATGCTGCTTTGGTTACTGTAGCCTTGTAGTATAGTTTGAAGTCAGGTAGCGTGATGTCTCCAGCTTGGGTTTTTTGTTTGTTTGTTTTTGTTTTTGCTTCAGATTGTCTTGGCTATACAAGCTCTTTATTGGTTCCATATGAAATTTAAAGCAGATTTTTTCGAATTCTGTGAAGAAAGGCAATGGTAGCTTGATGGGAATAGCATTGAATCTATAAATTACTTTGGGCAGTATGGCCATTTTCACGATATTGATTCTTCCTATCCATGAGCATGGAATGTTTTTCCATTTGTTGTGTCCTCTCTTATTTCCTTGAGCAGTAGTTTGTAGTTCTCCTCGAAGAAGTCCTTCACGTCCCTTGTAAGTTGTATTTCTAGGTATTTTATTCTCTTTGTAGCAATTGTGAACAGGAGTTCCCTCGTGATTTGACTGTCTATTATTGGTGTATAGAAATGCTTTTTGCACATTGATTTTGTGTCCTGAGACTTTGCTGAAGTTGCTTATCAGCTTAAGGAGTTTTTGGGAAAGAATGGTAGATCTCATGTAAATTTAAATTTTATATAATCCATGTTTTTAAAATTACATGTAACATGTATCACAAAGAGTTAATGTCTTTAATATACAAATAATTTTTCCAAACAATAAGAAAAAGTCATTACCTTCATAAAAAAATTAAAAACTGTCATGAACAAACAATTAGCAAAATAAGGAAACGGTCAATGGCCATATGGAAAGATACCTTTCAGAAAGGAAATTTGGTAAGAGCTATCAAAATGGGAAATGTGCATACATTTTACTTACCATTTTCATTTTAAAGATTAACCTTAAAGATATAATCTCAGAAGTGGAAGAAGCTATATGCCCAGAAATGTTTGTTGCTGAAGTACTTAGATTAGTAAAAATTTTGGAATATCTTAAATGTCTATCAATAGGAAAATTATATAAATTCTGATAATATATAAAATGTATTATTATTATGTACCCATCACAGTTGTAACTTTACATATAATGAAATTATTTGCTTCTGTATATCTCTCTGTCCATAGATGATGGAGTTCTTGAGATTGAGAATGTCCATGTTTGTCTCTAGCAACGAGCTCATTTCCTAGTAGGCACTCAATACATACTTATTGAACAAACAAATGAACTGTGGTCTCTCTTTATCTTAATAGGCTGGAAGTGATGGAGAGAGTATTGGAAACTGTCCCTTTTGCCAACGCCTTTTCATGATCCTCTGGCTTAAAGGAGTTAAATTTAATGTGACAACGGTTGACATGACCAGGTAAGAGAAATCAGGACATGTTAAATTCTAGGAATTGAGATTGGTACATACCAATAAAATATTGGTGTTTATTTAATGTGTACTTTATCTAGAGACCTAACTCTGCTTATTTTTAATAATCATAGAAAGCCTGAAGAACTGAAGGACTTAGCCCCAGGTACCAATCCTCCATTCCTGGTGTATAACAAGGAGTTGAAAACAGACTTCATTAAAATTGAGGAGTTTCTAGAACAGACCCTGGCTCCTCCAAGGTACAGCACTTACAGGATACTATTTTGCTGAAGATAATCTATTTTACTGGCTTGTTTATTGCAGATTGAGTATTCTTACCAATTTAAGTACTTTTGGATTTCTGGGCCTACATGTCAAATGACACACATGCATAAACATCCCTCTCCAACTTCAAATACAAAAGGATGATATGTATAATATTTCAAATAATGTTTAAAAGCTGCATAACATACATAACACAAGAAGGTAAGTTCTCGGTGGTCTAGAAATAGAGTAGGAACATATAGTGAGATAGGAGTAGGGAGTGGGGTACTAACACTATGTTATGCATAAGGATTGGTCATGACTGGTCCTTAACACCACTGATGAAATGAAAGAACATACCCAACACAAGGGTTAGTGGCCAGGAAATAGACTTCAAGCAGTTAACCAGAGGCCAGAACTGTACTGCCTACACTTGAATGACAACCGCACATCTCTGTCTACCCAGGATAGGTCTAGAAACAAGAAGCATGCTGTATTAATTTTCTATTGCTGTGTAACAAATTACCACAAACTTAGTATCTTAAAATAACATCTATTTATTATCTCACAGCTTCCATTGGTCAGTTGTCTGGGTATGACCTGCTGAGGTCCTCTGCTCAGGGTATCAAAAAGCTGCATTCAAAGTGTTGGTCAGGAACACAGTTATCATTTGGGGCCCAGGTGACTCTTCCATCTTCATTCAAGTTTTTGGCCGAATTCAGTTCCTTGAAGCTATATGACTGAAGTCTTAGGTTATTGGGTAGCTGTTTGTTGGGGTTGGCATTCAGTTACTAGAGGCTACCCCTCTGTATAGGCATTTCACAACATAGCTGATTGTTCTCTTCCTCTAAAACCCACGGGAGAATGTCTCTCTGATGGTTCACCTTCTTTTAAAATGTTTTTATCAGCACAAATTATGGGATACATATGGAATTCTATTATGTGTATGTAATGCATAGTGATAAAGTCAGGGTATCTATGGTGTCCATGACGCAAGTACAATACATTTTTGTAACTATAGTCACCCTACTCTTCTATCAAACATTGAATTCATTCCTTCTATCTTATTTATGTGTGTACTTTTTAACACACTTCTCTTCATCTTCCCTTCTCCTCCCAATCAGCTTCCCCAGCCTCTGTTATCTATCTCTCCATTCTCTATCTTCATGTGATCAACTTTTTTAACTCCGACATATAGGTGAGAACATGCTATTTTTTTCTTTTTGTGCCTGGCTTATTTCAGTTGACATAACAATTCCAGTTCCATCCATGTTGTTCCAAATGACAAGATTTCATTCTCTTTTATGGCTGAATGCTATTTCATTGTGTATGTGTACCACACTTTCTTTATCCATTTATCTGTTGATGGACACTTAGGTTGATTCCATACCTTGTCTATTGTGAATAATGCAACAATAAACATGAGAGTGCAGGTATCCCTTTGACATACTGATTTCTCATGCTTTGGGTAAATGCTAATTAGTGAGATTTTTGGATCTTAGGGTAGTGCTACTTTTGGTTTTTTCAGAAATCTCCATGCTGTTTTCCATAGTGGCTATATTTATATTCCCAAAAATAGTGTATAAGAGTTCCTTTTTCTCCACATCCTTGCCAACGTCTGTTAATTTTTTCGTCTTTTTAATAATAGCGATTCTGACTGAGGTGAGATGATATCTCATTTTGGTTTTGGTTTGCATTTCTCTGTTGATTAGTAAAGTTGAGCATTTCTTTGTGTACATTTTGGCCATGCCCTTTGCCCATATTTTATGAGATTTGTTTTATTGTTGAGTTGTTTGATTTCCTTGTATATTCTGGATATTAGTCCCCTGTTGAATAGTTTGCAAACATTTCCGCTCATTCAAAAGGTTGTCTCTTTACTCATTTCTTTTGCTGTGCAGAAGCTTTTTAGTTTAATTGAGTCCTATTTGTCTATTTTTGTTTCTATTGCGTGTGCTTTTGACATCTCAATCATAAATTATTTGTCTAGACCAATGTCCAGAAGAGTTTTCCCTAGGTTTTCTCTTTTTATTTTTATAGTTTTGAGTATTATGTTTAAGTCTTCAGTCCATTTTGAGTTGATTTTTGTATATAGTGAGAGATAAGGATCAAGTTTCATTCTTCTGCATATGGCTATCCAATTTTCCCAGTACCATTTATTGAAAAAGGTGTCCGTTCCCCAATGTTCTTGTGAAATTTGTCAAAGATAAGTTGGCATTAAATATGCGAATTTATTGCTAGGTTCTCTATTCTGACCATTGGTCTATGTGTCTGTTTTTATACCAATAACATGCTATTTTGGTTACTATAGCCTTGTAATATATTTCAAAGTCAGGTACTGTGATGCCTCCAGCTTTGTTCTTTTGGCTTAGAATTGCTTTGGCTATATGGAATCTTTTTTGGTTACATGTGAATTTTAGTATTCTTTTTTTCTAATTCTGTGAAAAATGACATTGGTATTTTGACAGGGATTGCATTGAATCTGCAGGTTACTTTGGGAAAATTACAATGTTAACAATATTAATTTTTCTGAACCATGAGCATGAGATGTTTTTCCATATATTTTTTCATTTTCAATTTCTTTCATTAGCATTTTGTAGTTTTCATTGTAAAGATCTTCTACCTCCTTGATTAAAATTATTCCCAGATATTTTAATTTTTAGCTATTGTAAATGGAATTGCCGTCTTCATTTCTTTTGTGGGTAGATCATTATTGGTGTATAGATGCTACATATTTTTTAGTGTTGATGTTTTTAACCTGGAACTTTACTGAATTTACTTATCAAATGTTGGAGGACAAACAACCGTGCTATATATTATTCAGGTAAGATTCTCAGAATGCCCAGGGACATGAATGAATATTCATTGCATGGTTTCCAGATCATTCTCATGTTCATCAAAAAAGGTTGTATGCAGCAACAAGAGCAACTTTAACAGCCTTAGTAAATTATCTAAGGCTCTGTGAAGCCAAACATTTATGTTCAGATTGAAATTTAAAATAATATCATCCAAAAGGAAACAAAAAATGTTGAAAGAGTTTTAAAAATCAGGATTGACTTTTTTCTCCAAAACCATACTTTTATAGGCAAATTGTGTTCTTTGTCACTTCTGAATAAATATTCAGATTTAAAATTAAAGTCCTAGTGCTTAACAGGCTAACACAGATAAATACCTTAATAATCTCCTTTCAATTAATATTGTATTTCAAACCACATTTAACTGTCTTCTAATGCTTTGCATTTTCAGTAACAACCTAGAGAGATTTTGAGCCTCATATTTCTTTGATGCTTGAAATAGAGGAAGCTAGAACAGTTAGTGTTTACTCTGTTAAACCTGCTACAAGAACCATAACTTTGAGGCATTTTCTAAATGAACTGTGGGGATCCAGGATTTGTAATTTATTGATCTAAACTTTATGCTATGTAAATCAGTTATCAGAAATGCATATTTCAAAGGGTGAAGCACACCTTTTTTTTTTTTTTTTTTTTTTTTTTTTTTTTTTTTTTTTTTTTTTTTGAGATGGAGTTTTGCTCTTGTTGCCCAGGCTGGAAAGCAATGGCACAATCTCAGCTCACTGCAACCTCTGCCTCCTGGGTTCAAGTGATTCTCATGCCTCAGCCTCCCAAGTAGCTGGGATTTACAGGCATGCGCCACCATGCCCAGCTAATTTTGTATTTTTAGTAGAGATGGGGTTTCTCCATGTTGGTCGGGCTGGTCTCGAACTCCCGACCTCAGGTGATCCGCCTGCCTCTGCCTCCCAAAGTGCTGGGATTATAGGCATGAGCCACTGCGCCTGGCCAAAGCACTCATTTCTAAACCTTATTATCTAAGGTAATATATGTACCCTTCAGAAATTTGTGTTCAAGTAAGTAAAGCATATTAGAATAATTATGGGTTAACAGACTTTTTATATAGAATTTAGAGTATTTTTGTGAGGTTTTGTTTGTTTACAAATAATCAGACTATAGTATTTAAACATGCAAAATAATTGACAATAATGTTGCACTTGTTTATTAAAGGTATAAGTTGTTCCATGGGTACACACAGAGACAGACACACATACACCCAAATTATTGCATTAAGAATCCTGGAGCTGTGTTGCAGACCATAGCTGAAGTAGTTATTTTCAGTCAGAAAGACTACCTGTCATGAAGGTATAAAATAATTTAGAAGTGAATGTTTTTCTGTACCATCTATGTGCAATTATACTCTAAATTCCACTACACTACATTAAAGTAAATGGACATTCCAGAATATAGATGTGATTATAGTCTTAAACTAATTATTATTAAACCTATGATTGCTGAAAATCAGTGATACATTTGTTATAGAGAATAACTCATCATTTACAATATGTTTTAGGTGGCATTATCATACCTAGACAGTGAATAACATATTCCCAATAGATTTATATAGCAGTGAAGAATTACATGCCTTCTGGTGGACATTTTATAAGTGCATTTTACATCACAATAAAAATTTTTTCTCAAAGAAAACCCCATACTCCCAACCCAACAGGTCCTTCAGCTGATAAAACAACTTTGGCAAAGTTTCAGGATGCAAAATCAATGTACAAAAATCACTAGCATTTCTATACATCAACAACAGCCAAGCTGAGAGCCCAATTGGGAAGGCAATCCCATTCAAAATTGCCACACAAAAAAATTTAAAACCTGAGAATACAGCTAACCCAGGAGGTGAAGGATATCTACAATGAGAATTACAAAACACAGGTCAAAGAAATAAAAGAAGACACAAACAAATGGAAAAATGTCCCATGCTCATGAATAGGAAGAATCAATATCAACAAAATGACCACACTGCCCAAAGCAATCTAAAGATTTAATGTTATTTCTAAAAACTAACAATGACATTCTTCACAGAACTAGAAAAAACTATTTTAAAATTCATATGAAACCAAAAAATAGCCCGAATAGCCAAGGCAATTCTAAGCAGAAAGAACAAAGCTAGAGGTATCACATTAGCCAACTTTTAACTTTACTGCAGGGCTACCGTAAGCAAAACACAGAATGGTACTGATACAACACCTGTAATCCCTGCACTTTTGGAGGCCGAGGCAGGTGGATCACCTGAGGTCAGCCATTCCAGATCAGCCTGGCCAACATGGTGAAACCCCATCTTTACTAAAAATACAAAAGTTGGCCAGGCTTGGTGGCACATGCCTGTAATCCCACCTACTTGGGAGACTAAGGCAGGAGAATTGCTTGAACCTGAGAGATAGAGGTTGCAGTGAGCCAAGATCATGTCATTGCACTCCAGCCTGGGCAACAGAGTGAAACTCCATCTCAAAAAAAGAAAAGAAAAGGAAAAAACAGGCACATAGACCAATGGGACATAGTAGAGAGCCCAGTAATAAGGCCGCACACCTACAACCGTGTGATTTTTGACAAAGTTGACAAAAACAAGCAATGGGGAAAGCACTCCCTAGTCAATAAATGATGCTAGGCTGGCTAGCCCTATGCAGACGATTGAAGCTGGACCTGTTCCTTATACCATATACAAAAATCAAGATGGATTGAAGACTTAAGTGTAAAATCCAAAACTACAAAAACCTAGAAGACAACCTAGGCAATGCCATCCTGGACATAGGAACAGGCAAAGATTTCATGGCAAAGATTTCATGACAAAGATGTCAAAAGCAATTGCCCAACAAAAGCAAAATTTGACAAATGGGTTTTAATTAAACAAAAGAGCTTCTACACAGCAAAAGAAACAATCAACAGAGTAAACAGACAACCTACAGAATGGAAGAAGATTTTTACAAACTATGCATCTAACAAAGGTCTAATATCCAGCATCTATAAGGAGCTTAAACAAACTTACAAGAAAAAAATCGCATTCAAAAGTGGGCAAAGGACGTGAACAGATGAACAGACACACATGGGGCAAACAAGCATATGAAAAAAAAGCTCATTACTGATCATTGGAGAAATGCAAATCAAAACCACAATGAGATACCATCTCACATGAGTCAGAATGGCTAAAAATAAAAAGTCAAGAAATAACAGATGCTGGCAAGGTTGTGGAGAAAAGCAAACACTTATACACTGTTGGTGGGAGTGTAAACTAGTTCAACCATTGTTGAAGATAGTGTAGTGATTCTTCATAGAGCTAACAGCAGAACTACCATTTAATCCAGCAATCTCATTACTGGGTATATGCCCAGAGGAATATAAATCATTCTACCATAAAGACACATGCATGAGAATGTTCATTGCAGCACTATTCACAATAACAAAAACATGGAATCAACCCCAATGCCCATCAATGACAGACTGAATAAAGAAAAGGTGGTACATATATACCATGGAATAGTATGCAGCCATAAAAAGAATGAGATCGTGTCTTTTGCAGGAACATGGATGGAGCTACAGGCTATTATTCTTAGCAAACTAACACAGGAACAGAAATCCAAATACTGCATGTTTGCACATATAAGCGGGAGCTAAATGATGACAACTCATGAACACAAAGAAGGGAACAATACACACTAGGGTCTACTTGAGGGTGGAGGGTTGGAGGAGGGAAAGGAGCAGAAGAGATAACAATTGGGTACTGAACTTAGTACCTTGGTGATGAAATAATCTGTACAACAAATTCCCATGACATGAGTTCACCTATGTAACAAACCTTCACATGTATCCGAAACCTAAAATAAATTTTTTTAATGAATTTTGAGGGGCCTCCTCTTTCGGCTTTGGAGCCCTCCTCCCTCTGTCTCTGTACGGGGGAGCTTCTTCCTTCTGTCTTCTCCCTTCCTTCTTGCCTATTAAATTCTCAGCTCCTTAAAACCAAAAAAAACAAAGAAGAAAAGAGAGAAAGAAATATGGTTTTTGTTTTTCTCACATAAGAAACTCAGAATGAACCTGGGATGATAGCTCCGTAATTTCATTAGGGATTTCAACTCCTAATCTTTCTTCTCTGCCATCCTTTAAGTGAGGCTTCCAGTCTCAAAGTTAACTCATGGTGACAATATGTCTGCTGGAACTCCAGGCAACAGATCTAATATACAAGCCAGCTCTAAGGATTTTTCACAGAAGCCACACCCAAAAATTTCCATTTACATCTCATTGTCCAGAGGTAATTCATGTGGTCATATCTAAGGAGTGGTATATAAGTGTGTTATCTGCCATAGTTTGCCCCTCTGACCACCCAAATAAACGTATGTATCCTTCTTCTCATATATGGAACACACAGTTACTACAGTCAGCTCAAAGTCCAGGACCTTTGGATGATGTGCGATATCTCCATTAGATACTAATGGTCAAGCAGTCAAATATATTAAAAATTATCTCCACCCACTCTTTGACACACCCATTTTTAAAAGTGAAGATGCGATAACACACAACAACCAGTGGTTCATAATACTTCATAATAGTTACCATGACTTGAAAAAGGACTAAAATATTGTTTCTAAGTCAAAAAGGACTAAATATTGTTTCTCAGTTTTATTGTTACAAACACTGCTAAAAGGAATTGTCTATTTACAAGGCCCTCCACAGCGGTTGGTCTTCCATATTGCTGGATATGGGAACCCTTCCATATGAACTTTGTTTTATCTACTTTTTAAAAACCTTGTAAACACCCACATTAATGGAAATGGTGGAGTAGGGAACTCCAGAACTCCATTCTTTCATAAAAGCAATGAATAGGCTGGCAAAAACTGTCAGAAACAACTTTTTCAGCACTCTGAAATCTAAGCAAAAATTACAGCAGCCAGGAGAACACTTAATGAATAAAAAAATCTAAATTTCAGTGAGAGTTCTGTGGCATTTTTGGTTACCTTGATACCATCCTCCAACCCTCAGTCCATCAATAGCCTTAAAAATGGCAGCTTATATTGCAGGTGCAGGTTACTGGTACCAGAGGAAGTGTGGTAGTGATATTGACCTTACTTTCAATGAACTGTGATTGTGTGGTTTGACCTATCTGGTGGTTCCCTGAAGGATTACTTCAATGGTTTACCTTTTTGTCACCTGCACTAGAGCTTCCCCAGGGCTGAGTCACCTTCCCTGGTGGTGTTTGTGGAAAGCATTTTAAAGCAAATATATTAGTCACAGCTACACAGGACAAGGAATAACATTTGGGAAAAGCAACAGACAAATTGAAAAATCCCAGGAAGGGCCAGGCACAGTGGCTCATGCCTGTAATCCTAGCACGTTGGCAGGCCGAGGCAGGCAGGTCACCTGAGGTCAGGAGTTCACCACCTGCCTGACCATCATAGAGAAATCCCGTCTCTACGAAAAACACAAAATTAGCCGGGCATGGTGGTGCATGCCTGTAATCCCAGCTACTCGGGAGGCTGAGAAAGGAGAATCACTTGAACGCAGGAGGCCGAGGTTGTGGTGAGCCGAGATCGCGCCATTGCACTCCAGCCTGGGCATGGACAACAAAAGCAAAACTCCATCTAAATTAAAAAAAAAAAAAAAATCCCAGGAAGAAAGAGGCTGGGATACTTGGGGGATGCTTAGGGAAATAATGGCTTCAAAACGTTTTATGTATTCTGAGGACTTTAGAAGACTATGCATGGACCCATTTCTAGATGTGTGCTCACAAAAGAACTGACAAGATTCTAGGCTCTTGATTCTGGCTAAACTTCAGGCACTGCACAAGCAGAAAATGAAGGCTAAGGCAGAACTTTAAACTGTGTAGCTAAGCAATGAAGGAGAGCCCCAACACAGAACCAACACTCAAAAACATAAAAAAGGATGAGTTTGTGTCCTTTGTAGAGACATGGATGCAGCTGGAAACCATCATTCTCAGCAAACTATCGTAAGGACAGAAAACCAAACACCGCATGTTCTCACTCATAGGTGGGAACTGAACAATGAGATCACTTGGACTCGAGAAGGGGAACATCACACACCGGGGCCTATCATGGGGGTAGGGGGGAGGGATTGCATTGGGAGTTATACCTGAGGTAAATGACGAGTTGATGGGTGCTGACGAGTTGATGGGTGCAGCACACCAACATGGCACAAGTATACATATGTAACAAACCTGCACGTTATGCACATGTACCCTAGAACTCAAAGTATAATAATAATTTTTTAAAAAACTAAGAAAGCTTTTTCTTTTCATAGTTTGTTTGTTTGTTTTGCTTCCAGGAGTTTAATAAAATCTCTGTAAAATCGATAGCTGACTAAAGCTGATGGAATAAAGATTTCAGAGGCCACGCATACCAAAAAAAATATAGGCTTTACAAAATTAGTTAAGAAAATGCACTAAACCAACAACAACCACAATAAGCAGCAACAACAAGACCAGGGGAGTGGGAGAATCAATCAGATTTCCAGAGTTTCTACATTATAACATTCAAAACATCTGGTTTTCAAGAAAAAAAAACTGAGGCATGTGAGGAAACAAGAAAGTATGGCCCATTCTCAAGGGGAAAAATAAATTAATAGAAATTGTCCCTGAGGAGACACGGACATGTGAATTAATAGACAACGACTTTAAATTAACTGTCTTGACTATGTTTTAAAAGCTACAGAAAGCCAGAAAAAAAGTCTCAACAAATAAAGAATATCAATAAAAATATAGAAATTATAAAAATAAGCCAAATAGAAATTCTGAAGCTGAAAAGTATAATAATGTTCAAAAAGTTCACTAGAAGTTTTCTTTTTTTTAATTTTATTTTAAGTTCAGGGGTATTTGTACAGGTTTGTTACATAGGTAAACTTGTATCATAAGGGTTTGTTGCACAGATTATTTCATCACTTTGGTATTAAGCCTAGTACTCATTAGTTATTTTTCCTAATTCTCTCCCTTCTCCCACTCTCCACCCTCTGATAGGCCCCAGTATGTGTAGTTCCCCTCTATGTGTCCATGTTTTCTCATCATTTAACTCCCATTTATAAGTGAGAATATGCATTATTATTTGGATTTATCTTTCTGCATTAGTTTGCTAAGGATAACAGCTTCCAGCTCCATCCATGTCCCTGCAAAGGACATGATCTTGTTCTGTTTTATGGCTGCATAGTATTTCCTAGTGTATATGTACCACCTTTTCTTTTATCCAGTCTATCATTGTTGAGCATTTCGGCTGAATCCATGTCTTTGCTATTGTGAACAGTGCTACAGTGAACATACATGTGCCTCTGTCATTATAATAGAATGATTTATATTCCTTTGAGTATATACCCAGTTATGGGATTGCTGGGTCAAACTGTATTTGTTTTTAGATCTTTGATGAACCATCATACTGTCTTCCACAACGGTTGAACTAATTTACACTCCCACCGACAGTGTATAAGTGTTTGCTTTTCTCCACAACCTTGCAAGCATCTGTTATTTCTTGACTTTTTAGTGATAGCCATTCTAACTGGTGTCAGATGGCATCTCATTTTGGTTTTGATTTGCATTTCTCCAATAATCAGTAATGCACTTTTTTCACATGCTTATTTGTCACATGCATGTCTTCTTTTGAAAAGTGTCTGTGCATATCCTTTGCCCGCTTTTTAATGTGATTTTTTTCTTGTAAATTTGTTTAAGTTCCTTATAGATGCTGGATGTTAGACCTTTGTCAGATGTGTAGTTTGGAAAAACTTTCTCCCATTCTGTAGGTTGTCTGTTTACTCTGTTGAGTTTCTTTTGCTGTGTAGAAGCTCTTTTGTTTAATTAAAACCCATTTGTCAATTTTTGCTTTAGTTGGGCAATTGCTTTTGGCATCTTTGTCATGAAATCTTTGCCTATTCCTATGTCCTGAATGGTATTGCCTATGTTGTCTTCTAGGGTTTTCATAGTTTTGGGTTGTACACTTAAGTTTTTAATCCATCTTGTGTTAATTTTTGTATATGATGTGAGGAAGGGGTCCAGTTTCAATCATCTGCATATGGCTAGCCTGTTATCCCAGTACCATTTATTGAACAGGGAATCCTTTCCCCATTGCTTGTTGGTTGCTGTCAGGTTTGTCAAAGATAAGATAGTTTTATGTATGTGGTGTTATTTCTGGGTTCTCTTCTGTTTCATTGGTCTCTGTGCCTGTTTTTGTACCAGTGCCATGCTATTTTGGTTACTATAACCCTGTAGTATAGTTTAAAGTCAGGTAGTGTGATGTCTCCAGCTTTGTGCTTTTTGCTTACAATTGCTTTTTTTTGGTTCCATATGAATTTTAAAATAGTTTTTTCTAGTTCTGTGAAGAATCTCAATGGGAGCTTAATAGGAATAGTATTGGATCTATAAATTGCTTTGGGCAGTATGGCCATTTTAACAACATTGATTCTTCTTATCCATGAGCATGGAATGTTTTTCCATTTGTTTGTGCCAAGTAGACTTTATCCCTGGAATGCAAGGTTGGTTCAACATACAAAAATCAATATATGTGATTCGTCACATAAACAGAACTAAAGACAAAAACCTCATGACTACCTCAATACATGCAGAAAAGGCTTTTGTTAAAGTTCAACATCCATTCATTTAAAAAAAACTCTCAATAAACTAGGTATTGAAGAAACATACCTCAAAATAATAAGAGCCATATATGAAAATCCTATACCCAACATTATACTGAATGGGCAAAAGCTGGAAGCATTCCCCTTAAAGATGAGCACAAGACAAGTATGCCCTTTCCCACCACTCCTATTCAACGTAGTATTGGAAGGCCTGCCCAGGGCAATCAGGCAAAAGAAAGAAATAAAGAGCATTCAAATAGGAAGAGAGGAAATGAAAGTATCCCTGTTTGCAGGTCACATGATCCTATATGTAGAAAACGCCACAGTCTCAGCACAAAAGCTTATTAAGCTGATAAACATCTTCACTAAAGTCTCGGGATACAAAATCAATATGCAAAAATCACTAGCATTCCCATAAACCAAAAACAGTCAAGCCGAGAGCCAAATCAGGAAAAAAAAAAAAACCATTCACAATTGCCACAAAAAGAATAAAATACCCAAGAATACAGCTAACTAGGAGGTGAAAGATCTCTACAAGGAGAACTGCAAACCACTGCTCAAAGAAATCAGAGATTACTAGAGGTTTTCTACAACAAACTTGAACAGAGAAAAAAAAATCAGCAAAATGAAACATAGGTCAGTTGAAATTATTTAGTCTGCAGAAAGGGAAGATAAAGAATAGAACTTGAAACCTGTGGAGCACCACCAAATTTACCAAGCTGTACATAATGAGAGTCCCAGAGGGAAGGGATGAGGAGAAAGAGGTAGAAAGAATATTTGAAAAAAATAATGGCTGACAATTTGATGAAGGAACTTGCTCTACACATCCAAGAAACTCAATGAACTCCAAGTAGAATAAACTCAAAGTGATCCACAACAAGATGCACTATAATCAAATTATATAAAGCCAAAGCCAAAGAAAGGATTTTAAAAGCATCAAGGAAGAGGTAATTCATCACATAGAAGGGATCTTCAATGAGATTAACAGAAGATTTCTCATCAGAAACCATGGTGGCCAGAAGCAGAGAGAAGACATATTTAAAGTGCTAAAAGAAAAAAAAACCTGTCAACCAATAATTCTCTATTTGGCAAAAATGATCCTTCAAAAATAAAGGAGAAATTAAGACACTCTACATGAACAAAAATTGAGGAAATTTATTGCTAGTAGACCTGCCCTACAAGATGCTATAGAGAGTCCTCTAGACAGAAATGAGAGGACACCAGACAGAAATGTGAAGCCATATGAAGAAATAAATAATACCAGTAAAAGACAAAAAGTACATGATTATCTCAATTGATGCATAAAAAAGCATTTGACAAACTGTAACACCGTTTCATGATAAAAGTACTTAACAAACTAGGAATAGAAAATAGCTTCTACAATCTGATAAAGGCCATATATGAAAAGCCTGCATTGCCAAGACAATCCTAAGTCAAAAGAACAAAGCCGGAAGCATCATGCTACCTGACTTCAAACTATACTACAAGGCTACAGTAACCAAAACAGCATGGTACTGGTACCAAAACAGAGATATAGACCAATGGAACAGAACAGAGCCCTCAGAAATAATACCACACATCTACAACCATCTGATCTTTGACAAACCTGACAAAAACAAGATTTGGGGAAAGGATTCCCTATTTAATAAATGGTGCTAGGAAAACTGGATAGCCATATGTAGAAAGCTGAAACTGGATCCCTTCCTTACACCTAATTAATTAATTAATACAAAAATTAATTCAAGATGATTAAAGACTTAAATATTAGACCTAAAACCATAAAAACCCTAGAAGAAAGCCTAGGCAATACCATTCAGAACACAGGCATGGGCAAGAACTTCGTGACTAAAACACCAAAAGCAATGTCAACAAAAGCCAAAATTGACAAACCAGATCTAATTAAACTAAAGAGCTTCTGCACAGCAAAAGAAACTACCATCAGAGTGAAGAGGCAACCTACAGAATCGGAGAAAATTTTTACAATCTACCCATCTGACAAAGGGCTAATATCCAGAATCTACAAAGAACTCAAACAAATTTACAAGAAAAAATCAAACAACCCCATCAAAAAGTGGGCAAAGGATATGAACAGACACTTCTCAAAAGAAGACATTTATGCAGCCAACAGACACATGAAAAAATGTTCATCATCACTCACCATCAGAGAAATGCAAATCAAAACTACAATGAGATACCATCTCATACCAGTTAGAATGGCAATCATTAAAAAGTCAGGAAACAACAGGTGCTGGAGAGGTTGTTCAGAAATAGGAACACTTTTACACTGTTCATGGGACTGTAAACTAGTTCAACCATTGTGGAAGACAGTGTGGTGATTCCTCAAGGATCTAGAACTAGAAATACCATTTGACCCAGCCATCCCATTACTGGGTATATACCCAAAGGATTATAAATCATGCTGCTATAAAGAAACATGCACACGTATGTTTATGGCGGCACTCTTCACAATAGCAAAGACTTGGAACCAACCCAAATGTCCATCAATGATAGACTGGATTAAGAAAATGTGGCACATATACACCATGGAATACTATGCATCCATAAAAAAGGATGAGTTCATGTCCTTTGTAGGGACATGAATGCAGCTGGAAACCATCATTCTCAGCAAACTAACACAAGGACAAAAAACCAAACACTGCATGTTCTCACTCATAGGTGGGAATTGAACAATGAGAACACTTGGGCACAGGAAGGGGAACACCACACACGGGGGCCTGTTGTGGGGTGGGGTGAAGGGGGAGGGATAGCATTAGGAGATATACCTAATGTAAATGATGAGTTAATGGGTGCAGCACACCAACATGGCACATGTGTACATATGTAACAAACCTGCATGTTGTGCACATGTACCCTAGAACTTAAAGTATAAAAAAAAAGAAATGAAAAAAATACATTGCACAGATGAAATATGATCATGCATTTATAGCACTTAGCACATTTCCTGACATAATAAAATACCCAATAAAACAACAACAAAAAAAGAAAAACCCACAGCTGACATTGTACTCAATAGTGAAGGACTGAAGTTTTTCCCCTTAAGATCAGAAACAAGACAAGGATGTTCATTGTGGTTGGAAAAAATAATTGATATAATTTCAATCTTCTTAAGTGGTTAAGAATTGTTTTGTGGCCTAACATATGATCTATCCTGGTGAATATTCTGTATGCACTTGAAAATAATGTGTATTCTGCTACTGTTGCTCAAAGTCTGGGGTTGAAGAGGCCAGCTTAGTACTGGGTTGGACCTGAAGCCTAGGGCTGTGTGGGCCAGCCTTTTTTGGGCTGGGTTGGAGCCTGGTCTGGGCCTGAAGCCTGAGCTTGAATGGGCCAGCCTGAAATCTGGGGCCACCAGGGATGGCCTGGAGTCTGTACCCATAAGGGCTATATTGGGGGCTGAATCTTTGGGTGCTGACCTGGTACCTGAGACCATGGGGGCCAGCCTGGAGCTGAGGTCCATGGGTGTCAATGTGGCACTGGGACAGACTCAAAGCCTGGGAGTGTGAAGGCCAGCCTGGAGCTGAGTTGGTCTGGATACTGGGTCTGTGGGTATTTGCCTTAAACTGGGGTCCAAACATGCTAGTCTTGTGATGGAGAGGGCCTGAAAGCTGAATCTGGGGGTACAGTGGCTGTCCTGAAGTGAAGGGGCTGTCTTGGAGGGGTGCAAGCCTGGAGGTATGACCTGCTGCTGAAGGAAGTCTGGAGTCTGGGGCTACTGGCCCAAGGATGGGAGACTACATCTGCAGGGATGGCCTGGACATTGGGGCTACAAGGGCTGGCCTAGTGCCCAAGTCTGTGGGGACCAGCCTAAAGTCTGGGGTAATCATGGCCTGTCCAGGGCTAGACTTTTTGGGCTCAGTGTTTGGGTCTAAGGCAAAGTCTGGTGTTCACTTACTTCTTCTTCTCCCAAAGAAAGGGCATCTCTCTCCATACTGTGTTGCCTGGGGTTGGGGAAGGCATAACACAGGTAATTTAAACCTGTCCTGCTAAAGAGAAAAATAAAGCAAAAGAGAGAAGTAGTGATATTATGGAAAGGAGTGACGTTGCAGTGTTACATTGAGCGTCCAGAGAAAGGCTTCACTTAGAAAGAGATACCCATGAAAAAGACCTGAAGGAAAAGTGGGAGCAAGGCATGCACATATGTGAGAGAAAATGCATATGTCTCCCTCATCTAAGGGCAGACCAAGTTAAAAGGCTCTGGGGCAGGAGCTTTCCAGGCCTATTTGAATGATAGCAAGAAAGTCTGTGTCATAATTGAGCGAGTGAGGGATATGAGAGAAGAGAGGTAAGGTGGGATCATATCATGTGGGTCCTTATAGGCTACTGTAATGAATTAGGCTGTGACTCAATAAGATAAGACAATTGCAGAGTACTGAGTAGGGGAAAGCCATCACTCTGGCTTCTGGGTGGTTAATTGGGTGGGAAAGAAGGTGGCTCATATCATGTGGGTTCTTGTAGACCACTATGAGTACTTGGGCTCTAACTCTGAGATGAGGACATTGCAGGATAATGAGTAGGGGAAAGGCATGATATGACTTACATTTTAACATGATTGCTCTGTCTATGGGTGGAGAATATTCCAGGTGTATGAGGGACAAGTATGGGAGTAGGGATAATAGTCAGGAGGATGTTACAGTAATATAGGCTTTGGACTGGGCAGGGGCAGGGGAGGTGGACAGATTCTGGATACATTTTGAAAGGTAAGCTGACCAGAGCTGCTGATAGATCAAATGTCAAGTTAGAGGGAAAGAGAGGAATCAGGTTAGATACCTAAGTTTTTGACCTGACCACTTCTAGCTTGCAGTGAGTTTTTTGTGTTATGAAAAGGAATTGAGTGTTTTAGCCTTTGTTTGTATTGTATATATTTAAGGTATATCACATGATGTCTTGATATACATATACATAGTGCAATGATTACTACAGTCAAGCAAATTAACATATCCATCGCTTCATATAGTTACCCTTTTTATATGGTAAGAGCACCTAAAATCTATCCTTTGCAAATTTTCAGTATGCAATATTATTAGTCTTCATATTATACATTACATCTCTAGACTTACTCATTCTACATAACTGCAACTTTGTACCCTTCGACCTACATCTCCCTGTTTCCTCCCCCCACTGTCCGTGGTAATCACTGCTCTATTCTTTTTTTCTATATATTTGACCTTTTAAAGAAGCCACACGTAAGTGAGATCATAGAGTATTTGTCTTTCTGTGCCTGGCTTATTTCACTTACCACAATGTCATCCAGGTTCATCCATGTTGTTGCAAATGACAGGATTTCATTATTTTTAAGGCTGATTCATATTCTAGTATACATATATATATCACAATTTCTATATCCATTCATGTATTGATGGGAACTTAGGTTGTTTCTATATGTTGACTTTTGTGAGTAACGCTGCAGTGAACATGGGAGCACAGATATCTCCATGAGGTGCTGATTTTTTCTTGAATACTTTTCCACATCTAGTCATTATCATATGGGTTTTCTTATTGCATTTGTTAGTGTGGCGAATTATATTATTACATTATTTTATTTAATTATGCTAACTGAGCTTTGTATTACTAAGAGAGGATATCTTGGCTACTTTTTTCCCATTTTCTCCATCCAATTTATTCCATCATTTGTTTTATAAGTTGCAGTATTTGAAATCATATTTTTCTTTTTCTTTTCTTTTTTATTGAGACTGAATTTCACTTTTGTCCCCCAGGCTGGAGTGCAATGGTGCGATCTCAGCTCACTGCAACCTCCACCTGCCAGCTTCAAGCAGTTCTCCTACCTCAGCCCCCTGAGTAGCTGGGACTACAGGTGCCCACTACCACGCCCAGCTAATGTTTGTGTTTTTAGTAGAAGCGGGGTTTCACCATGTTAGCCAGGCTGGTCTCAAACTCCTGACCTCAGGTGATCCAGCCACCTCAGCCTCCCAAAGTGCTGGGATTACAGGCGTGAGCCACTGCGCCCAGCCGAAACAGGTAAATGAGCTTTGGATTCCAGACAACTGATTTCCCTGTGAACTTTAGAAACTAAAGTGTTCTGAGATTGGAAAAAAATATAAACTACTGAGAGACTTCTAAGGGTGTTTAGTTTCCAGCGCAATTTTCCAGAACTTCCATTTTCAGTATAGTGCAAGCTAGGGCACCTGGTCTCTGTCATGTTATGTGCAAATGATAGTTGACTCGTGTTTCTTTTTAAGGTACCCTCACCTGAGTCCCAAGTACAAGGAGTCTTTTGATGTGGGCTGTAACCTCTTTGCCAAGTTTTCTGCATACATTAAGAATACACAAAAGGAGGCAAATAAGAGTAAGATACCTTTCTTTAAATCTCTATTTTTCCTCACTTTTCATACTCTCACTCAGCAAAAATAGAATTTTCCTGAATATATAGTATATTTGGGGGACTAGCCTAGTCTTCCCCTCATTGTTCTCTCCTCTGAAATTCCCTTGCATGAAGTTTTATTAGATTTAGAACTCAAGATTCAATATAGCAATTACCAGATGTGAACTAACTGCAAGACGGTATACCTTTAAGGTTTCTTAAACTGTAGCACCTACCATTTCCCATGAACATTCTTAAATAGGTTTATTGTCCTCTGAGTCACAAGAACTGTGTTTTTTCTTTCACTTTCTAACTCTTCTGAGTTGGATAACATGTATCACTTTTCTTTCTTTTACTCTCCTGACAATGCACCTCCCTAAGAAAAGCCCAAAAGATTTACACTCACTATTTGATCTTACTTTGTCGTATCAGTGAGTAGTTGAGCATTCTAAATAGTTAACTAGATGTTGAAGAGCCAGTGTAAGCAGTATGTATAGATAGAGGTGTCTAAATGTGAGGAAAGCATATTTAGACTGTATTTAGTCAAAAGACAATACATTTACGAGTCCTTCATTGCCTCAGATTTTGAAAAATCTCTGCTCAAAGAATTCAAGCGTCTGGATGACTACTTAAACACCCCACTTCTGGATGAAATTGATCCAGACAGTGCTGAGGAACCCACAGTTTCCAGAAGACTATTCTTGGATGGGGATCAGCTAACACTGGCTGATTGTAGCTTGTTACCCAAGCTGAACATTATTAAAGTAAGTCTTTATAGGGCAGGCTGAATGGGTGGGAGGGGTTTGCCAGTTGCCAGCACAAAGCACAGTGACCTTCCAGTGCAGTATTATTATATTATAGCTTTGTCATCATCATCATCATCATCATCATGTGTAGTATCTACATCTCTTTTTTCTCTTTAGACAGAAAATCCATAATGATCTCTTCTGGGAAGTATTAAAACTTGTTTCTTTTTTTTTTTTTTTTCTTTTTTGAGGTAGGATCTTGCTCTGTCACCCAGGTTGGAGTGCAGTGGCATGATCAAGGCTTATTGCAACCCCCACCTCCAAGGCTCAAGCAGTCTTCCCACCCCAGCCTCTTGAGTAGCTGAGACTACAGGTGCATGCCACTACGCCCGGCTAATTTTTTGTACTTTTTGTAGAGACAGGGTTTCACCATGTTGCGCAGGCTGGTCTTGAACTCCTGGGCTCAAGTGATCCGCCTGCCTTGGCCTCCCAAAGTGCTAGAATTACAGGCATGAGCCACCGCGCCCGGCCAAAACTTGTTTCTTTCTTTCTAAATCAGAAGGTATTTTCCACTGTCTTGTCTTTATTTTATAAAGGATAATAATATTACCTATTTTACAGAATTGTTAAGAGAATTAAATAAATTAAAGCATTTAAAATGCTTAGAACAGTGCCTAGATCATAATAGGGAATAACCAATTTGGGCTCTTCATATTATGATGAATTAATCATAAATTTAACAAATATTTATTGCACAGACTTATGCAGAATTTACTCTCTGAGTCCTATGCCAAACACAGAGAATACGTAAAGAAATAAGACAGGACTCTAAATAAACTCTTAGTCTAGTGGTGGTGGATATGTGCTCATTATCTGTGCTTCCTTCCACTAAATATAGTCATAATTAAATATGGAATCAATATAAACATGATTGTAAGCATATGGTTTTGTCAACATTTGTAGACAAAACATCAAAATAGTCCAAGATTCGAGTCTACTTCATAGTTTATTTTATAGTGCTTTTTGTGTCGATAAGATGCCTTTGATAATCTTGACTTCTAAGATATATTTCTACATAGTAGACATATTACTGATGCCTTTCTTTTTCCTCTTTTTTTTTGCAAAATTCTAGGTTGCTGCCAAGAAATATCGTGACTTTGACATTCCAGCAGAATTCTCAGGAGTCTGGCGTTATCTCCACAATGCCTATGCCCGTGAAGAATTTACCCACACGTGTCCTGAAGACAAAGAAATTGAAAATACTTATGCAAGTGTAGCTAAACAGAAGAGTTAGGACAGCTCTTACAGGAGAAAAGGCTGTATTTGTGATCAGATTTTACTTAATGACATATTAGAAAAGTTTTTGCAAATAAGAATATGAAAAATACTGTTTCTTCTGTCCAACTCTCTTATGAAAAGGAACTCTGTATTTTCTGTTAGCCATAAACAATCTGTCCACTGTATTTTACAGGTCTTCCCACTTTTACTTAATTTTCTTTATTTGTATGGCAAACCACTGCAATCCTGAATGACATGGAAAGCATCACGATCTTTTGCCCTTTGCTTGAATTCCTGGAATGCATACATGTAAGCTAAATAGATGTCTGCAGTTATAAATGTCATAAGTAGAGGTACAATCTCACCCTGCTCCTTAGAAACATTTCCATACAAATTGCTAAAATAATTCCACATTTTTGCTAGTTTAATATATACATGAGTTTATTTCTGATACAAATAACAAATTCAGAGTGAGCATATCAGAGAGGCAGATTCTAAAAGAATGATTTTTAAAATCAGCTCTAGGAAGAGATCAAGATCAATTGGTCGTAGAACAGCATTTGACGCCTAGAACTATGACCATCTCATGGCCAGAGATGAGAATGTAGCCTTTGTGACCAGATTATATTATTTTTAAATGAAGAAGCACTCATTAAATAAAACATAATTTTAAAAAACCAGAAACAAAGTCAACTGAATCTTTTATTCATAAAAATGAAAAGGAAAATAAGAAATGTGACTGACCAAAAGGTCTTGTTATTGTCCATAAAAGGATAAGGTAAACAGTCCTTAGATAATTATAAAACTTTCTGCAAAAGTTAAAATGTTACATTACTATACATATTCAGATTCACTTGTTAAAGTACTCTTAAATCATTCAAATCTGGAAACAAAAGCTGAACTAAACTACTGCTCCCTCAAAGGAGAAACACAAGCATAAGTGCAGCATCTAAAAAGGAAAATATGGGGTTATTTTAGGTTTTGGTGGAAAGGTGGAGTTTAGATAAAATTTAAATGAAGTAGCATTTTAATAGGTTCAAAGAAAAGTAAGGCAATGAGCAAGTTCAAAGTACTGTCCTTGAAAACCACAGAGTCAAGATAAATGTATAGTGTATGGTTAGGTGGCAGAGAAATGCAATCATGTTGATAACCTTTGAGATACATCCTCTCATCAGCATATTTCAGAATACATGCAATATACTAGCAAGTTACAATTGATAGAATACATTTGAAATGTTAAATGAAATAAGCCAGGCACAGAAAGACAAACACCACATGATCTCACTCATATGTGGAATTTTAAAAAGTTGATGTCACACAAGTAGAGGGTAGAATCGTGGTTACCAGGGGCTGGGCAGAGAAAGAAGGCAGAGGCACTGAAAGATGTTGGTCAATGGGTATAAAGTTACACTTAGGAAGAATAAATTTTGGTATTCACCACAGTTGGGTGACTATAGCAAATAATAATGTAGCATATATTTCAAGATAGCTAGAAAAGCAGATTTTAAGTGTTGTCACCACAAAGAAATAACAAATGTTTATTATGATGGATATGGTCATCACACCTATTTGATCATGATACTGTGTATACATGCATTGAAACACCACATTGTATCCCATATATATGTACAATTATGTGCCCATTATACATTTTAAAATAAATTTTAAAAACCTTCAATTAAACAACTCTTGGTTTAAAGGAAAAATATAAACCAAAACTACAGTACCTCTAAAACAAAGGGGCCTATCATGGGGAGGGGGGAGGGGGGAGGGATTGCATTGGGAGTTATACCTGATGTAAATGACGAGTTGATGGGTGCAGCACACCAACATGGCACAAGTATACATATGTAACAAACCTGCACGTTATGCACATGTACCCTACAACTTAAAGTATAATAATAATAAATAAATTTAAAAAAAAAAAAAATAATGATGATGTAAACACTTCATATCAGAATCCATGGGATAAATATAAAGCAGTGATCAGAGGAAATTTTATAACACTAAACACTGCTATTAGTAAAAATAAAAGATTGAAAATAAATTGATTAAATATTGAGCTAACAAAAATATTTAAAATGTGCACAACAATGTGAATATACTTAACACTTCTCAACTCTCTGCTTCAAAATAGTTAAGATGATGAGTTTTAAGCTATGTGTTTTTAACACAACTTTAAAAAAATGTCCAAAGGGATGTTGGTAGAGCACCAGCAAAAAACAAAAAGAAACTTATAATAAGTACAACAAATTAAGTAAAAGAACACAAGAAATTAACAAAAAAAAGTAAGAATTAACAAAAGAGAATCGAAATAGCATACACCTAGTTAATGAATCAAAATCCTTATTTTTTAAAAGATTGATAATATAGACAAACCACTAGCTACATTAATCAAAATAAAACAGAGAAAGCAAAAATATGCAAATAAAGAATGGGGAAATAACTATTAGAAGAAATTTAAGACTTTATAAGAGACTACTTTGCACACCTCTATGCAAATAAATTTGAAAATCTAGATAATAGAGATAATTTCCTAGGAAAGTAATGATTACCACAAACAACTTTATTAGAGATATAAAAATTAAAGAGATCAATCTTCATAGAAGAAACAGAGAACATTTTTTTTAAAGTATCAAAGAAGACCATATAGTCTCAAAGTAACTTTGTGAAACAGTGTTTCTTCTGGAAAATATAAAACAAAATATAAAGAAACTATACATAAACATTACACTCTAATTGGCAAAGTTGTTTCTCAAGGAGATATGTGTAGACAATTCTGAAACAGCCATACATGTATGCTAAGATTGAAAAAATAAGTAAATGATCTATAGGTGGGAAGTACAAATAATCAAGAAAAGAAGGCTAGGATGAACTATGTGGTACTGGATTCGATTCAGAGACATCAGTATGTACTCACGTTTAACTTAATATTGACAGAAGTGAATAGATACAAAAATAATTACACATGTGTATGTACATGAGGCAGTATACATATGTATAGTTCCTAGCCCTGTGTCCTGAGAGGGCCTGGAAGCAATAGTACCCTAGTAGCAACTAGCACACCCAGTGCTAAGACCTTGGATTCTAATATCATTCTCCAATAAAAGGAACAAGAGCTCCTTGGAGAAATAACTGATTCTACGACCAGGACAGGGGAAATATGAGATGGACCTGGAGAATCTCATAGTACCAGAAAGTAAGGAATTTAAAAAAAAAAAAAAAGATGAGGGCATGGCAAAGGGATAGAGGAGTCATCCTGAAAGATTGCCAAATTTGGAAAAATTCCAGCAATAAAATATAGATACTCCTCACCTTCTGATGGGGCTATGACTTGATAAACCCATCATAAGTTAGAAATATTATAAGTTGAAAAGGCATTTAATACCCCAACAAACCCATCATAAAGTCAAAAAATCATAAGTCAAACCATAAGTCCAGATGCTCCTCAGCTTACCATGCAATTACATCCCAATAAACCCACCATAAACTTGAAAATTTGTAAGTAAGCCAAATGGTCATAAGCTGAGGTTTGTCTGTATTGCAGTATTAGATTATAACACAAAGTATAAAATAGATAAGTCCATAGGGAAACAAATGACTAAATAAATAAATGGAGGAAAAGAGGTAAATCTCCCATTACAGAGGAATTCCAAATAGTGTATGTAGATCTTTCCCACTCAAGCTGGTGGAGCTTCAGTTCTTAAGCTTAGAGTATGAGCTGTACTTAATGACTTGCTTCTAAAGAGTAGAGTATGACAGTTTGTATGGGGATGAGTAACTTTGCAGTAGAGAAACCTGGCAAACACTACCTCAAAACACATGATCAAAGTCAATATCAACAGACAAGCCACATTGATAGTTTGTATCCTTGATATAATGTGATGAAAATAGCAGTTTACCTCTGATCTTTACGAGAAAAACAAAGTGATTTGAGAATTCTTATCCCAAAGGACAGGTTTTAAAGAAATACTTTCTTCTTTGTAGTCAATTCTCAGTTATTTACAGCACAGTACCTCCAATGAATTATTCTTCACTGTTACCATCATATTGTTTGTTTTGTGGCCATGTTCCTGCTAATTAAAACTTTCTAATCAATATCAGAAGGCTGGCAAAGAAAAAAAAAAGTAGAAACTAAGATTCGTGTTCATCGTGAGTTTATTCCTTTCTCCTTACTGTTGAAATGTTCAAATTCTGATCTAGAATACTTCTAAAATTACCCAATGTTCAAGTGTCATATACTTTTTAATTAACTGGCAAAATTAATCGAACACATATTATGAATGAGATGTGATGTAATGTTGTGAAGGAAACCAGAAAATGTTGAGACTTTGTTCTTGTCCTTTTGACATGATGAAACACTAGTAGAGAAGGTGTCAAAACATCTGCTTAAAATCGTGGTAACATTGGGCAAGTGACTTGACCAATCTAAGCCTCAGGTTCCATTTTTTATAATTTCAAATTTTATTTTCAATTCAGTGGTTACATGTGCATGTTTGTTACATGGGTATATGCATGATGCTCTGGTTTTAAGTATGAATGATCCCATCACCAGGTAGTGAGCATAGTAGCCAATAGGTAGTTTTTCAACCCTTGCCTCCCTTCCTTCCTGCCCACTCCAGTGGGTCCCAGTGTCTATTGTTCCCTTCATTGTGTCCATGTGTACCCACTATTTAGCTCCCACTTATAAGTGAGAACATGTGGTATTTTGTTTTCTGTTTCTGCGTTAATTCACGTACGATAACAGTCTCCAGCTGCATCCATGTTGCTGCAAAGGACACGATTTCATTCTTTTTTATGGCAGCATAGTATTTGATGTAGGTATATACGTACCACATTTTATTTATCCAATCCTCTGTTGATGGATACTTAGGTTGATTTCATGTCTTTACTATTGTAGATAGTACTATCGTGAATATACAAGTGCAGTATCTTTTTGGTAAAATGATTAATTTTCCTTTGGGTAGATACCCAGTAACGGGTTTGCTGGGTCGAATGGTAGCTTGTTTTAGTTCTTTGATAAATCTTTAAGCTGCTTTCCACTGTGGCTGAACTAATTTACATTCCCATCAGCAGTGTATAAACATTCCCTTTTTTCCACAGCCTTGCCAGCATCTGTTATTTGACTTTTTAGTAATAGCCATTCTGACTGGTGTGAGATGGTATCTCATTGTGGTTTTGATTTTTCTCTAATGATCAGTGATGTTGAGCTTTTTTTCATATGATTGTTGGCCATATGTATCCTTTTTTTTTTTTTTTTTTTTGAGACAGAGTCTTGCTCTATTACCCAGGCTGGAGTGCAATGGTGCAATCTCAGCTCACTGCAACCTCCACTTCCTGGGTTCAAGCGATTCTTCTGCCTCAGCCTCCCAAGTAGCTGGGACTATAGGAGCATGCCACCATGCCCGGCTAACTTTTGTATTTTTAGGAGAGATGGGGTTTCACCATATTGGCCAGGCTGGTCTCAAACTCCTGACCTCGCGATCTACTTGCCTTAGCCTCACAAAGTGCTGGGATTACAGGCATGAGCCACTGCGCCCAACCGTATGTCTTCTTTTGAGAAGTGTCTGTTCATATCGTTTGCCCACTTTTTAATTTGGTTATTTGGTTTTTGCTTGTTGAATCATGTAAGTTCCTTATAGATTACAGATATGAGACCATTATGAGATAGTTTGAAAATATTTTCTTCAATTCTGTAGGTCATCTGTTTAATCTCTCATTAATTTATTTATATTTCAATAGCTTTAGGGATACAAATGGTTTTTGGTTACATGGGTGAATTGTATAGTAGTGAAGTCTGGGCTTTAAGTGTATCTGTCACTTGAGTAGCGTGCATTGTACCCAACAGCTGGTACTTTTTATCCTTCACCTCCCTCCAGCCCTCTCTCACTTCTGAGACTCCAATGTCCGTTATACCATTGTGTAAACCTTTACATACCCATCACTTAGCCCACACTTGCAAGTGAGAACATGTAGTATTTGATTTTCCATTCCTGAGTTACTTCACTTAGGATAATGGCCTCCAGTTTAATCCAAGTTGTTGCAAAACACATTATTTCATTTTTTTATGGCTGAGTAGTATTCCATGGTGATAGATAGATGATAGATAGATAGATAGATAGATAGATAGATAGATAGATAGAATCTCACATATATATATCACAGATAATATATATATACTATTTTCCTTATCTACTCATCAGCTGATAGACACTTAGGAACTTAGGTTGATTCCACATCTTTTTAATTGTAAATTATGCTGTGATAAACATAAAAATGCAGGTATCTTTTTATATAGTGACTTCTTTTCCTTTGGGTAGATACCCAGTAGCAGGATTACTGGACTCACTGGCAGATCTACTTTTAGTTCTCTGAGAAATCTCCATACGGTCTTCTGTAGTGATTGTACTAGTTTACATTCCCACCAATAGTGTATTAAGTCCTCCCTTTTCACTGCATCCATGCCAGCATATATATATATATATATATATTTGTTATTTTTTGAGACACGTTTATCATTCTTTAGGGATTGGCAACTCTGCAGGAGTTGGCAATCTTCTACAGAGAAATAAAGAATAATATTTTTAACTTGATGGGTCAAGAGACAAAATTAAGAATATTATGTAGATGCCTATATCATAAGAAAGTTTTAAAATTCCACAAAATTCTTATTGATGAAATTCAAAATATAATAACAATCAAACACAATCTTTTATAATATGGGTCTACTAATGAGAAAGCTACAATTCTTTCTTGGGAAAACATTAAGTTAGTGTTTCCTATCTTCAAAATCAATTCAAATGTTTATCTGTTAATGCTGATCTATAATGAGATTTCACAGATTTCATTTTTCAAAATATATTCCTTAATGAATGGGTACTGTCAAATACTGACATAAATCCAGAAACACATCATTTTTATTAAAATAAACTTTATTTTGTAATATTTTTACATTTACAAAAAGTTGCAAAGATAGTACAGAGAGTTCTGTATCCCCCTCACCCAGTTTCTTTTATTGTTAACATCTTATATAATCTTGGCACATTTGTAAAAACTAAGGAAACAACATTGGTACATTACTATTAACTAAAGTCTCTACTTTAATCAAATTTAACTACTTTTTCCCTAATTCTTTGTTCTGGGACACCATCTAGGTACCACATTATTTTTAGTCATCGTGTTTCCTTAGCCTTCTCTGGTTTGTGACACTTTCTCAAATGTTCCATATTTTTAATGATCTTGACTATTTTCAGAAGTACTGGTCAATGATTTTGTAGAATATCTCTCAATTCGGATTATTCTGATTTTTTCTCATGTTTAGAGTGGTTAGGATTAGACTGGGGTCTGGGTTTTTAAAAGATCACGGAGACTTCAAACTATACTATAAGGCAACAGCAACCAAAACAGCATGGTACTGATACAAAAACAGACACATAGACTAATGGTACTATATATATGTAACCAGTTAGAGGATGTATAGTAGAGAAAACACCACTTACAATAACAGCAAAGAAGATAAAATATTTAAAAATAAACAACAGGAAATACATAAAACCTATACAAAAAGAAGCTTAAACACTCCTGAAAGGTACACATTAAAACTTAAGCATATGGAAAGGCCTCCTTTGGTTCTTGGACAGGATGACTCAACTACATAATACATCAGTTCTCCATAAGTTAACTTATAAATGTATTGCAAACACAACAAAAATACCAACAAGCTTCTTTATGGACTTACATATGCCAAAACTAAGTTCATATGAAAAAAGAAACATGAAAGAATAGCCAGGAAAACACTAAAAAAGAAAAATCATGAGGAGGAATTAGCCCTACCAGACATTAAAATATACAATAAGGTGTCTTTAAGTAAAACAGTGTAGTGCTAGTGTACAAATAGACAAATAGACTCGTGAAATAAATAGAAAGTTCCTAAGTAGGTCATTTGGTATGAAAATTTAGTTTAGGATAGACAGCATCTTCAATCTCTGGAGCAAATATGGGCCTTTTAAGAAATGGTGCTGAGACAAGTGAAAAGCTATTTGTAGATGATAAAATTGAGGCAAAGAGAGGTTAACAAACGATTCAAGGTCATTCAGTTAGTAAGTGATATCAGTATAGCTGATATTTGAATCTACGCAATCTGACTCCACAGTCTATGCTTTTGATCACTAGTCTATGATATTTTTGCTGTGCCACCCCTCTTATTCTTCAAAACTCAGATCAGAAGTTGCCCTGTTATAAACGTACCTGTATCCTCACATAGCATTACTCATCCATTCCTCAATATACCCTGTAATTGTACTTACTTATTTTGCTGAACCAGAGGGATAACTTGAACAATAACAGATATTGGGAAAGCAGATTGACTTCTGGCTAGTTTTGTTGGTGGCAGAGAGGGATAGAATATAGAGACCAGTTTTGGACATAGTAAGTTGAAGGTGATAGCTGAATATGCAAATACAAAAGACGAGGAATGCAAGGATGATTCAACATATGCAAATAAATAAATGTGATACATCATATCAACAGAATGAAAGATCAAAAACCATCTGATCATTTCAATTGATGCTGAAAACACATTCAATAAAATTTAACATCACTTTATAATAAAAACTCTCAAAAAACTGGGTGTACAAGGAACATACCTCAATATGATAATGCCTTATACAACAAACTCATAGCTAGTACATTGAACAGGGGAAAACTAAAAGCCTTTCTTCCTAAGATTGGGAACAAGACAAGGATACCCACTTTCACCACTGTTATTCAACACAGTGCTAAAAATCCTAGCCAAAGCAATTAGACAAGAGAAGGCAATAAAAGATATTCAAATTGGGAAAGAAGAAGTCAAATTATCCTTGTTTGCAGATGATATAATCTTATATTTACAAAAACCTAATGAGTCCACAAAAACTGTTAGAACTAATAAGCAAATTCAGTAAAGTTGCAGAATACAAAATAATACATACAAAAGTCAGTAGCATATGCCAAGAGCAAACAACCTGAAAAAGAAACCAAAACAGTAATCCCATTTATAATAGCTAAAAATAAAATAATAAACTTGACCAAAGAAGTGAAAAATATCTACTATGAAAACTGTAAAACATTGATAAAACATTGATGAAAGAAAGAAAAAAAGAAAGGATATTGCATATTCATGGTTTGGAAGAATAAATATTGTTAAGATATCCATACTACCCAAAGCAATCTACAGATTCAATGCAATCACTATCAATATTCCAGTAACATCTTCACAGAAATAGAAAAAATAATTCTAAAATTTATGTTAAACCATAAAAGACCCAGAATAACAAAAGCCATCCTGGGAAAAAGAACAAAACTGGAGGAATCACAGTACCTGACTTCAAATTATACTGCAGAGCTATAGTAACCAAAATAGCAAGGTACTGTCATAAAAGCAGACACACTGACCAACAGAACAGAAAAGAAAATCCAGAAATAAATCCATGCATTTACAGTCAACTCATTTTTGATAAAAGTGCCAATAACATACATTGGGAAAAGGACAGTCTCTTCAATAAATGGTGTTGGGAAAACTGGATATCCATTTGCAGAAAAATGAAACTACCCCATATACAAGAATCAAATCAAAATAGGTTAAATAATTAAATCTGAGACCTGAAATTATGAAACTACTACAAGAAGACATTGGGGAAACATACCAGGGCATTGGTCTGGGCAAAGATTTCTTGAGTTAAGACCTCAAAAGCACAGGCAAGCAAAGCAAAAATGGACAAATGGGATCACATCAAACTAACGAGCTTCTGCACAGCAAAGGAAACAATCAGCAAAGTGACATAGAATGGGAGAAAGTATTTAAGAATACTCATTTGACAAGAGATTAACAACCAGAATATATAAGGAGCTCAAACAATTCAATAGGAAAAAAACAAATAGTCCAATTTAAAAATGGGTAAAAGATCTGAATAAATGTTTCTCAAAAGAAGACATGTAAATGGCAAACAGGTATATGAAAAAAAGTGCTCAACATCACTAATCATCAGAGAAATGCAAATCAAAACTACAATGAGATATCATCTAACGCCAGTTAAAATGGCTTTTATGCAAAAGATGGGCAATAACAAATGCTGGTGAAGATGGTGAAAAAGGGGGAGCCTTCTACACTGTTGATAGGAATATAAATTAATACAACCACTATGGAGAACAGTATGGTGGCTCCTAAAAAAATAAAAATAGAACTACCATATGATCCAGCAGTCTCACTGTTAGGTATATATCCAAAAGAAAGAAAATCAATATATTGAGGAAATATCTGCACTCCCATGTTTATTGCAACATTATTCACAATAGCCAAGATACAGAAGCAACCTAAGTGTTCATCAACAGATGAATGAATTTTTAAAATATCTGACAGGTACACAATGAAATATTATTTGGTTATAAGAAAGAATGAAATCTTGTCATTTGCAACAACATGAATAGAACTGGAGTATATTATATTAAGTGAAATAAGCCAGGCACAGAAAGACAAAAATCTCATGTTCTCACTCATATGTGAGCACTAAAACAAAATTGAACTAATGGCGATAGAGTGGAATGATGTTTTCCAGAGGGTGGGAAGGGTAGTGGGAAAAGAATAAAGTGGGGATGGTTAGATAGAATGAATAACATCTATTCTTCAGTAGCACAATAGGGTGACTACAGTTAACACTAATTTATTATGTATTTCAAAATAACTAAAATAGTAGAATTCTAATGTTCCTATCACAAAGAAATGATAAGGGCTTGAGGTGTTGGATACCCCAATTACCCTGATTCAATCATTACACATTGGATGCCTGTATCAAAACACCACATATAACCCATAAATATATACAACTATTTTGTACCCATAATACTTAAAAATAAAAAATGAAAATTGGGAAAAAATGATTTATCACTTACAAGGGAACCCTAATAAGATTAACAAATGACTTCTCAGCAGAAACAATGGAGGCCAAAAACAATGAGGCAACATATTCAAAGTGATCAAAGAAAAAAAGTCACCCAAGAATTTTATATCCAGCAAAGCTATCATTCAGAAAAAGAAAGCAAATAAAGACATTCCCAGATAAACAAACAAAACTGAAGAATTTGTTGCTGGCATATCCACCTTACAAGAAATACTGAAGGAAGTTATTCAGACTGAAAGCAAGTGATCTCAGATGATCATTCAAATCCACAGAAACAAATAAAAAACCAGAACACCAATAATTATGTAATTATAAAAGTGCATAAATGTATATTTTTCCATTAATTGATTAACAAAGCAATTCCATAACATATGTATATAATGTATTATTCAGTCCATAACATAGAATGCAGTATATTTGCCAAAAGCAACACAAAAGAGGTGGCTGAGAGCAAAGCTATATTGGGATAAGGAAATATAGATGATAAAGCAATAATTATAACAATGTATTGATAGGTTTGTAACATTAATAGACATAATATGCATAATAATAGTACCATAAAAAGACAGAAAAGACAATCAAACTATATAGGAGTCCGGGCATGGTGGCTCATGACTGTAATCCCAGCACTTTGGTAGGCCCAGGCAAGTGGATCATTTGAGGTCAGGAGTAGCCTGGCCAACATGGTAAAGCCCCGTCTCTACTAAAACTACAAAAATTGGCCAGGAGTGGTGGCACACGCCAGTAGTCCCAGCTACTTGGGAGACTGAGGCAGGAGAATTGCTTGAACCTGGGATCTGGAGGTTGCAGTAAGCTAAGATTGCACCACTGCACTCCAGCGTGGGTGACAAAGCTAGACTCCATCTCAAAATGAATAAATAAATAAATAAATAAAAGAACTATATAGGAATAATGTTTCTATATGTCACTACAATAAAGCTAGTGTAAATCTGAAGGTGATTCTGATAAGTCAGGATATATATGGTAAGCTCTAAAGCAACCACTAAAAAATACTTCAAAATATAGTGAAAAAATTTTAATCAAGAATTAAGAAACTCAAATGGTTGCCTGTTCACTCTGATGGTAGTTTCTTTTGCTGTGCAGAAGCTCTTTAGTTTAATTAGATCCCATTAGTCAATTTTGGCTTTTGCTGCCGTTGCTTTTGGTGTTTTAGACATGAAGTCTTTGCCCATGCCTATGTCCTGAATGGTACTAACTAGGTTTTCCTCTAGGGTTTTTATGGTATTAGGTCTAACATTTAAGTCTCTAATCCATCTTGAATTAATTTTCGTATAAGGAGTAAGGAAAGGATCCAGTTTCAGCTTTCTACTTATGGCTAGCCAATTTTCCCAGCACCATTTATTAAATAGGGAATCCTTTCCCCATTTCTTGTTTCTCTCAGGTTTGTCAAAGATCAGATGGCTGTAGATGTGTGGTATTATTTCTGAGGACTCTGTTCTGTTCCATTGGTCTATATCTCTGTTTTGGTACCAGTACCATGCTGTTTTGGTTATTGTAGCCTTGTAGTATAGTTTGAAGTCAGGTAGCGTGATGCCTCCAGCTTTGTTCTTTTGACTTAGGATTGTCTTGGAGATGCGGGCTCATTTTTGGTTCCATATGAACTTTAAAGCAGTTTTTTCCAATTCTGTGAAGAAACTCATTGGTAGCTTGATGGGGATGGCATTGAATCTATAAATAACCTTGGGCAGTATGGCCATTTTCACGATATTGATTCTTCCTATCCATGAGCATGGTATGTTCTTCCATTTGTTTGTGTCCTCTTTTATTTCACTGAGCAGTGGTTTGTAGTTCTCCTTGAAGAGGTCCTTTACATCCCTTGTAAGTTGGATTCCTAGGTATTTGATTCTCTTTGAAGCAATTGTGAATGGAAGTTCATTCATGATTTGGCTCTCTGTTTGTCTGTTACTAGTGTATAAGAATGCTTGTGATTTTTGCACATTAATTTTGTATCCTGAGACTTTGCTGAAGTTGCTTATCAGCTTAAGGAGATTTTGGGCTGAGACAATGGGATTTTCTAAATATACAATCATGTCATCTGCAAAGAGGGACAATTTGACTTCTTCTTTTCCTAACTGAATACCCTTGATTTCTTTCTCTTGCCTGATTGCCCTAGCCAGAACTTCCAACACTATGTTGAATA